>NC_040025.1:14435788-14660788 GCF_000972845.2 Larimichthys crocea
AGCGTAGCCCGTGAGTATCAACGTGGTTCCTGTTTATATATAGATAGTAGATACATAGAGACTGATATTACCTTCAGGAGTAAAAACTTTGTGAAACGCTACCCCGCCTCCATGTGGCTGAGTATCCTCGAGCAGGAGTTAATAACCCAGTACAGATCTTGGTGCCACACATATTTAACTTATTTGTATATTTACACTTCAGAGACATTTCCAGGAATGATAATAATAATTTTAGTGACCATATATGTAATCGATCTTTACTTGGCCTTCCCCCTCCTGTCATAATATCACAAATTCCTGTTGGACCCCCGTGCTCTCAGGCCCCTTGTCTCTCCTGTCGTGTTTTCCCCTAAAAGAACATAACAAACTCTAGCCCACTTAGGTTAATGCATTTTGTGCAAATAAGATTGGGTTGATGAGTGTGCCAAGCCGTGAGGCTAGGTGTGGAGGTAATGGGGGTAAGGACGAGGTAAAAATGACTCTGCTTCCCTTCAGAGGGCCAAGTGCTTCTTGTTTCTCCAGCAATTAATCTTTAGTACAGACACGTATGTTTACTCATACAGTGACAGCTTTGGGCTCTGTACAGGTCATATGATGTCACATATATTTGTTGCAGTATAGTCAAATCATATGGACACACATTTATGCACGACACAGGTGCCTATTTTACACAACAGAGTGTGAACACAGCACAAGTACACAAAACTCAGAGTTAGTCTACAACAATGGCATCATGACATTTTGTGTATATATTTTAACATTTCAGATGTGTTCCTTCCAAGCTACTTCAAATGCATTGCCTGTATCGAAAGTGCAAAAAGTAAGACTTTTCAAACATTTAGTTGTGTCCATATGCTGTGCCATGGCTATATCTGCATATGCAAGGGCCAACTTGTGTATGGTTTATCTGGTGGGTTTGTCATAATGGGAAAGAAGCATTTGTTCAGATGGCTAGTGGTAATAGTTAACAGACACTCTTGGGGTTTTTCTAAGGACAGACTCAAGCCGAGCTACATGTACAGTCCCAGATATGTAGACTGACAAAAAATGGTTTGTTGTGTGTGTGTGTGGGTTGTGCGCGCTCACTTGATGATGTTTTAAACGAGTGGCCTCAGCTGTTTCAACAAGTTAAACATCTTCGCAAACACGGTTAGAATAAAGTACAAGAGAAAGAGGGAAGTAAAGGAACGATAATTCTAGGTTACAAACTTCCTCTGGGATATTTTTTTCAGAGAACAAAGAATTCATCAGTGTAACTTTTCTGTTTTTTTTTTGTTTTTGTTTTTTTTTTTTCTCTCTCAACATTTTACTTAGAAAAAAAAATTGAGATGTTTGGTGGTCTCATAAATCACAGCCAACAGGAGAGAGGGTAATTTTATAATGATAATGACGACTCCAAAACTCTGCATGATGGACGCCCCGGGAGACAACTGATAGAAGCAAACCCACAGAAAAGCAGGCAGCAGCAGAGCTGGGTGGGGGGGGTCGTGTGAAGGGATGAGAGCGGATGAGGGTACAGATTGGTTCTGCTTCAACTAGATTGTGACCCTAACCACATATTGAGGATTGCTTTGCCTTTTCTTTAGGTTTTCAGAGCTATGCGGGATGATCTCACATGTGACCCTGTGTAATTGTCAGCGTCCCATCTTGAAATTTGAAGTTGAAAAAAAGTACAAACTATACTTGGTTCTTATACTATATCTTATTTCTGCCTTTTTTATATTAACTTCTAGCTATCAGCCCAAGTGATGGACTACCGGCAGTAACCCCACGGTAGGTTCTTTAAGCCTTTTGTTTGTTTGTGCTTGGCATGTAGCACAGTAGTGCATGTGCAGAGGCCATTTTAGGACATCGTCCGTACTCAATCATATCACTGTTGCCCAAACTCGGGCTTAACTTTAATCAGCTGAGCTGCTTTGTCACGCTAAGCTCAACCCATCTACCCTAATGTCCTTTGTGATTTTGCTACGTTCTGTCTGTCTCAGCTTTGCTCGGGAAGCATCAAGCTACACTTCCGCAACCCCGTCTGTTATCTTTGTTAGCTTCAGGTGCAATTTGTTAGGCCACGCTTCACTTTAGTGCCTGAGGTATACTACGTTAGCCCCCTTCCTGTTGTCTTAGCTTCAGCTGTGCTTTGCCCACTTCATCAGCATTTCTGCTAGGCTTTTTCTTAGCTTCACCTGTACTTCCTTCAGCCTGTTCTTTACATAGCATGCATACGTTGGAAGTAGCGTAAAGTAATGCTGCCTTAATTCCGTATCATACAGTTTAAATATATGTTTTGTTCATGCCAGCCTTGTATTATGGTGGTTTATTAAAATTTGACAGTGGACTTTTGCACCAGAGTTAGTATGAGCGTAATTTACCCTCGGACAGCAAAGATAAATTGTAATTTCTGTTAAAAAGCAACAGTATTATAAAAACACTGAATATTTACTATACAACATGAACACCAGCAAACAACCAGAACAAGTTTTGACACATTAAGCATGTATTCAGTTTATTTTGTAATGGGTAAATGATTTGGCCGTGAGTTTATCTTGAATTTAAAATCAGTAAAGCAGCACGCACTATCGTGGTACAAAGCTCCCCAAAATTTTCTCTAATAGAGCTCAGTAACTAAGTAACTACTAACTACTAATTGTGTTATTTTAGAGCTTTGCGAAGTCTGACAACATCATGAAACAGAGCAGTGCTGAAAAACTGAGACGTCCTTTTAATTCATGCATATATTTGGCTAGACCAAAGCGCAGAAGCAGCGCCGCAAGTGTCCTGACATCACAGATCGCCTGAGACTTCTGGAGCAGGAATGGCCCGACACAGAGAGGAATGGGGAAGTCACAAGCAGAAGGGAGGGCTAATGCGCTCTAAGGGAGGATGAGTGGACCGATCATTCAAGGAGAAGAAAATTGCCGATCTTGAAAGGTGAGGGTCAAAAATTCAGCGGCATTCATCCATTCACAAGACACACCATGTGTGTGTCCTCAGAGAGCAGTGTCCTTCCAAGTTACCGGATCTTGTTAAGATCTCCATTCATTCCTAAGTGCTCTATTTATTAAAGTAGTAATCCACAGACATAAACTGTCTAGATTGTGTCCTCCCAGCATTGAACTACTTCCACGCTGTCATTCTCTTTGCCTGATGTAATCACATTCTAGAGATGCACACTGTGACCTGGTACATCTGTTGTTTTTTAATCATTTGGCTTAATGTTATCTTTGTTTCTGACAGTATCTGCACGACCTGGGTAAGTAGTTATTGTGTGCCGTTAAACATACATAATGTCATACGTCCATAACACATGACGCTTGAACTATGCCATGACGTTGGGTGATTTTAACTTTTTCCAGGTATAAAAGCTGGAAAATTGGGGCATTTTGTGCTCAAATATGATTCCCACGAAGCTCAGACTTGACTACCAGTGGGACAGTAAATGTACAAGCATTTAAGGCACAACAATCTGGTCCTCGTTTATGGTACAGCCAACACACATGAGAGACTTTTATATGTTTCTGATTTTATCACTGGAGACGTATAGACCTTTGTTGTGTGTGACTTTCACAAGGCTTCATTCTATGGCTCTCACGAGTGCTATCATGTGTGTTTTTCCTCATATCGTACTGGTTTTCACATAAGTGTCTGTAATCCACAGATAAGTGGTCTTGCTCTGTCTTGCATTACTGTCAGTGCCTACAGCAAGTGTGTGCGTGTGCTGTGTGTGCATATGTTGTGTGTGAGTGGTTTGCCAGGCAGGCAGCCAGCAGCATGCCAGTGGGAGGTGGTGTTCCAGCCCAGACACTGGCTTTTATACTGCTGTTTTTACTGGCACTGTGCTACTCAATTATCATCTGATTTAGGATGGCATGTATGTATATGTACCCAAATTTGGTGGTTGGTGCCAACGTAGAGGTACTGTATTGAGTGTTTGAATGTATATTACTTCATGTGGTGTGCATGCATGTGTGAAACAGAAGCAAATTGTGTGTGTATGTAGAAAGGGTGTGTCTTTGGAGCAGTTAGTTTGTTGCTGGTGGCGTCTCGTATGTAGATTGATAGGGTGGTTTTCTGTTGGTGGTGACTCCAATGCACGAGAAGCCATGAGTGTGAAAAAGGTATAACTGAGAGGACAATTTTTAACACACGTTGGCCTGTAGGTATGTTAACGCCAACTATGGTCCTGAAGGTTTAGAATGTATTGGATGGGCTGCATGTATGGATCCAACCACAGTTTCTGCCCTCATTCATTACCCGTTTTAAGCCTCTCCACTCTGGCATGGAACCGTGTGCTGACTCAAACGTGTGGGAACACATGAGCATCAAGTATTAATAGGGACAGTAGCTCTCCGCAGAGTTTGTTCACACAGTCTACCTCTGTTTTCATGTGCGTATGCAGTGACTGCCTCTACCTCTACGTACATGTGTCTGCTACTCACATGCGGGCTGTCAACAGAGTGAACGCAAGCAAAGTGTGTGTTAATCTGCATTTATTCTGTGCACTGCGTTTTAGTGCAGTGTTTGGGTTATATTTGGTTGGAAGAGTGTATTCATTCCTCCTCTCTCAGATCATCCATCTTATCGGTGGCTGCTGTCTTATTAGTGTCAGCCAGTTACTCCTATCATCTGACCCCTCCCGTCTGGTCAGCGTGTAGGGTCGGGGGTCACATGAGGTCAGCCTGAGGTTATAAGAGGAGAATCCACTGCAGTCATGCACTGCGCTGTAAACATGTACAGAAGGACAATCACATGAATACATTCTTCATGTATAAGACATAATACATGAACGCAGACAAAGATTTTTTGACATGTTTGTTTGTGCACACAGTGTTATGTGACAGAATCGGGGCAAGAGTGTCTCTCTGTTGCTGATTGGACTTCAGTGTAAGAGTCTGCAAGATGTGTCTGGGCAAGAAGAGAATGCCTTTTTAATCAGAGTGTTTCTGTTGGACTTGTCAGATGGCCATTAACCCTATCTTGAGGAGAGAGAGAAAACGAGAGGGACAGACACTTCATTCCGGACAGGCCGAGTAGTAAGCAGCAGACAGTATGATACCGCCCGATATTCTCATTCAGAGCACATAGCAGACGACAATGCTCACAGTAGATTCCACGTTGTACTGATATCTCAAGGTGACTTATTTCTCTTCATTTCTGTCTAACTTGACTATCTTCAGTCCAGAGATAACCTTTATTGTTGCTGATTATTACTGCTTATGTGTGTAGGTGTAATCTTAAACTCATCTACCCAAGTTATCAGAGATACTAAACAGGCTTTGTGGGAAGCCTTCATCAGTGTTAACCATTAACCTAATAGATCGATTTGTTAATGTACGAGCTCTGAAAGCCACGGTTTGGATCACCTGGAATCTAGTTTGTCAGATACGGTGGACAAAGATGGAAAAGGAATACATCTCTGGGTACGACCTACTGGCAGTGCTTCATCTAATCTTTCCCCTGCATTTAATTAGTCGCACTCTGAGTGCAGTGTTCTAACTAAGGGCGTCCTGCTGTCCCAGGAAGGAATAACATCATCAGGGACGATTAAAAAAAAACAACAGTTGCCAGGACCACGAGGGATAAAAATAAAAAAATAAAATACAACGCCAACGGTTGTGCTCAATGGCATGCGCGCACGTGACCCAGTGCCATCTGAAAGCTGTCTAGTACCTTTGTGGCCTGATTTTGACCACTTTCTGTTCACACTGACCATGGCAAAACACTGCGTGGAAGAGATTGTACCAAAGAACTTTTCAACTTCATGGTATTTTACACATTTCAATACGAAGAAAGCTACTCAGATGTAATATCATAAAAAAGACAGCGGAAACAAGACGTTTGCCAACACTGTAGGTCAGACTTCCTATGTTTATAATGTGCATAGTATTTTAATTTCATGCCATGTGCTCACATTTAATTGTTTAAATTTATTGTAGAAACACCAGACATTTGTTAATTGGAGACAGTACAACATTGGTGTTCAGGCTGTTTAACTGTTCATTTTGGGACAGGTGTGATGGTTGGTTCAGGTGAACAGTCTATTTTGAAACATGACACAGGATTGTTGCATTCAAGCACTCCGGCAGTTTTTTGAAACACAAGTCTGTGATCAACTGGTTTAACACAGAAAGTAGAGAAGATCGACATAAATGGATTTTTATATGGTGTGAATGAAACCTGTTTCTTTTTCCTTTGTTCTTCTTCATGGCTATATATTGTTTAACTAGTGGAATATTTGCATATTCTTTGTCCCAGTCCTACTAACTTTTTAATGTTTCTGCGGTTATGTGGGCGCTAGTACTTTGAGAATCTAAAATTCAGCTCCCAGTTCTCCCATATCACAAGCATTGACGTGCAAGCTCTGGTATGTAAGTGAGGGTTTCAGTGAAAGAGAAGTGTGTGTGGTGTGTATGTGAGAGTTATGTAATGTACTATAGGTTGCGGTCGATTGTGCTTTGTTGGCGAGTTTTCTGGTGAGACGAGGAGAATTCATGTTCGTTCCTGGAGTTCGAAGGGTCCTGTCGGGTAGGAATCGTTAGTATCGGCTGGACAAAACATTCATACATCACAAACAAACTGCACACATATTAACTTTTGGACTTATTCCTATGACCATAATTCAAATCCAGCTGTGAGAAACATTCAATCTTTTTAACGCACACACACTAACAGCTACTGCATGAGGGCCAATATACAACAAAACCTCAAGGTCTTGTATATATATTTGTACATGAAAATTTGTTAAAACTGTGAGCATTTCCGCGGTGTCTTATCAGTGTGTGCAATTTAAAGGGCCATTTTCGCTGTGAAAATGACTCCTCATACCTCTGTTATATTATGGACAAGTTGCCACCTGCCCCGAGAACGGGTTTTTCATTATACAATATAAATTACATAACATACGTTGATCTCAATCTATGGAATCCGCATTTATACTTTCTACACATTACTACTGAAGACACACCAACACTTCGTCTTTTTAACTCCTCCACCCCCAACCACACACACACCAACACAAAACCACACACACACAACCCACAACACACAACACCCACCACAATATATTAAAGACACAGTGAAACTGTATTTGTATCTGTCGTAAGACTGTTAAGCACCATAAAGCATCTATCATTTATTAAAACAGGACTTTGTTCTTGTGATCTGTCGCACTGCATCTAGACAAGTGCCTCAGATAAAAAACTTAAGACTCCAGTTGTTGATCCAACTCCTCACGCCACACTGTACTAGCTCTCCATTTTTCTCCTTCTCTCTTTCCTGTAACCCCTCGTCTTCTTTTCAATAAAGGGAACATGATTAAATTTCAGATTTATTCTGCTTGTTATCCCATCTGTTGTACCAACCCTGTCAGAAACTGCCCTCGGTGTGTCCCTGTCTGCTTGACCACAGGAATACAGGATTTTGTTCCATCTGTGCAGTGTATTAAAAGAGAGGAAGGAAAAGAGACACAGTAGAATTAGAGTTATGAAAGGTGATAAATGTGAAGGGTTTACTCTTTGACCTTTATACAAGGGAAAATCGCAACTGAGAATTGCATACTCTTTTGCAGCAACAACCCTACTTACATATTCACAGTTTCCCACATCGCTCATGGAGGGCCCAGTGTGACCGCGCTTCCTGTGTGACCCACTCAGAGCTTCTACTGGAAGCCATGCCGTTTACTCTCGTTCTTGTCAATGGGCACTCCGCAGTAATCCTTCGGGAGGTTAGAAATTCATCATTCTTTTTTTTTCACAGGTCCGAGATTAGGACAAAACTTGGCGACAAGCACAAAGAAAGCAAGCAGGGAGTGATAACAGGGAAAATGGAAAAAGGAGTCGTAGGGGAGAATACACCAAGACACATAATCAATATGTATAAGAGAGAGATCACATCCGGTTAACAAAAAAAACATAGGGCTGTACTTGAAGCCAGAAAAAGCGGAGCTGCTTATTTGGAAGGCGGATGGGGAGGGTCCAGGTGACGGAAGACGAGGGAATTTGAACAAATTACTTATTCCGCTTGGTTTAGGAACGGACTGGACTCATGCACAGTGCTCGTCTATCTCTTCTTTCTCATTCTCTTCTCTCTCTCCCTCTCTCTTCTCTCCTCTCACACCTCATCTTCTAAGAAATGTCACGGCAATAAAATACATTTTCCCCCCATGATTTACTATTACGCACTCATACCAATCACATTCTCATTCATATTTTCCACTCACATGCAGCCCGCCCGTCTGCTCCTTATTCACACTCTTACATGCCTCATTTGCCTTTCATAAGGTCAAAACAATTGGTTCATTTTGCGATGATTAGGTCAGATGGGGGTATATCAGCTATCAGGGGACCAGCGTTCTGATGGTTTCTACACCGTACCAGTAGCAGTTGTGTGTGATAGCTGATATCCCTATGGATAAAGTTGTTCCTATGACATGCCTCTGGTTTAAAAACAACACAGGACATCAAAAGACCCGCATATAAACAGCTTTTATCCCCCTCCTGCTCACTGTGTAAATATGTGTGCACATGTAATATGTGTGTATTATATACTTCATTCATAATAGTAACATAAATTGAATAGTTATCTTATTTACTAGCACTTTTCCAAACCAACTCGTAAACATATAAAATTAACATGTAAAATCAACAGCAGAGTCATTACAAAACGAAATAAAGAAAAAAAGCCGAGACATGAACTGACAGGTATAGTAAACTGCTCTGTGTGTGTGTGTGTGTGTGTGTGTGTGTGTTTGGTGTGTGGTGTGGTGTTGTGTGTGTGTGGTGTGCGGCGTGCTGCGTGTGTTTGCTACCGGGCAGCATAACTATCCGATAATAAATATGACCTAAAGTCCTTAAAATTATAGAAAGGTTTTGAAGGTACTATGTTGTGTGTCTGGTGTGTTGTGCAAGGTGGGTGAGTAAATAATGTATTTCATATCTTTTCTATTTCACAATTAATGCACCCCAACATCACCCATTAAAAAGTGACACACACACACACACACACACACACCAAACACCACACCATTCTAAAGGCGTGACAGCAAATATGAAATATGTGGGGGCAGTTGTAGGTTTTCCAGAGTAAACCACACCAGTGTGGATATGGAATAATAATGTGGCGCGTTTTAGCAGTGCTGGTACAGCCTGTTTCCAGTTGTTGGAGGGGTCTCTTAAGCGCTAATTGTCACTGTCAAGTTTCTACACCTTTTTTTTTTTTTAAAGCGCGAAGGCCAAAACGCGAGCTAAAGAGTGTGGTTTGCTTCTATTTTACGAGTGTTTGTGAGAGATAGAGCTTATGATAAGCGTTAAACTGTGCGTGTCTTATTGCATCGGTTCTGTGGTTCATGTGGTTCTTGCATATTTCAAAATATCTTTGCCGTGTGTAGTGTCATGGTCTCTGGCCTAAGTATTAGTTGTTAATGACACGCAAACAGGTTTAGTGTTGGTGTAACCCCACAGTCGTCTGGCTATATGGCATTTAACCAAAATAAATTCTGCACAGAAAATTGAAATAAATAAAAAAAATAATTGTGCACTGGCTCACCTGTTGCATGTGAAACATTAAGCAACATAAAATCTTTTTTTAAAGCTATACAATATGGGCTTAGCCTACACAATATTAAGCCTACATATAATTATCTGGTAAAGCACTTAAATGAAAAACTTGAAACATTAGCAGCACCACTTATAATCTCCCTTGTTCTGAGAAAGGTCACAGTAAGATTACCTGTAAACTTACAGTAACATGTAGGACTGAACACAGCTTCAATCATCCCTGAGGAAGGTGACAGTAAAATTAGAGGGCCTCTATTAAACAATTTCCCGCAGAAATGTTGAGAGTGACGAGCTGAGCATGTTTATTTACACACAGGAGCAGATAGCATTAGCATGTTAGCATTAGCATGTATTTAATTCTTAATGGCTAATGCTAACTGCTAGCGCGTCAGCACGCCTGCAGGTTTTGCAGGTGTTATCTTAGTGAACTCGTAGAGCTGCTGAACTTAAACGTAGCACCGCAGAGTTTACACTGAGCGTCTTTGTCATCATTGCTTAGTTTGAAATGCTCCATACTCCACTCCGGGTCTGTCGCCGCGTTGCGTTCAGGTACGTTTGCTGTGGCCTAGATTGAGCAATGGCGCCCTCAACTGGCGACACCATGAAATCTCACTGAAAAAACTCCTGTGGAAAATGGTCCTAGATTCAGTTAACCCGATTAATTTAATTTAATCGATTAAATTATTTTCGGCGATTAACCGGTTAATCGATTAACTGTTTACATCACTATTTCTGACTCAAAATCTCTGTTTATTTTCCTGAATACTATTTTGTGTGCACTCTGTGGAATATCAGTCTGGCGTTTTATTCATTTTAAAAATGCCTTTTTTTTAATCTGTTTTTTTTTTGCAAATTACTGTTATTGAGTTTGAATGCACTTTTTGTAACTTGCTTTAAAAAAAAAAGCATCTGCCAAATGAATGTAATAATGTGATATAACAATCCAAAGAGAAAAGCTGAGATGTTCTTATTGTACTACTTTTAAAAATGAGTTTTGCAGCATACAGACTTGTGAGTTCTTGACTACACAACAACATGTGCTTGATGTTTAATTATGTCACAAAAAATGTTGTTCTGATCTGTTCTGAGCGCATTAGATGAATCCTCTTTTCTGACTTAATACATCTGTTAGTGGGTAAAATGGTCGCCTTGATATACAGTAAGTGCTTTTTAAATGTTTACATTAATCCATGAGAAACTGGTGATAAACTGATGTTAATCACAAATATATCCAAAAATGGAGAAACAAACTTTTCGCCTAATGGCGCTGTGATATGTGGCCATTTACCTCTTATGCAGATGTAGAGTTTGTGTTTGCCGTCAGGTCATGTACACACAGTGGCCTACTCACTGTATCTACAGATGTTTGTATTACTGACTCAGTCAAGCTGTTAGCGGAGCGTTTTATCTTGACCTCAGAGCTCTGTTGACTTCACTGCATCCTCATCCTCTTCTCATAAAACAGTATTTGTTGATTCCGAGGTTAATAAAGGACTTCTGGAACTAAACATTCGCTCTTCAAAGAGAAAAACAGTAAAGATCCGCAGGGAAGGTTTTGACCTTTCCAGAGAGGATTGGTTTAAATCAGGAAGAAGGCACTACACCTCAGCTTTGGAGTCTTATTCAAAGGACTGTTTGGTCTTTTCAAAACTGACTGATGTAATACCGTCTTGTGTTTTTCTTTTTTTTTTGTTCTGTTTCTTTTTAATGATAAAATCGAGATCAGAGATTGATTTTTGTACTGACAGGTATACAGTGAGATCCAACGTGGTCCTGTTTATATATAGATAGATAGATACATAGAGACTGATATTACCTTCAGGAGTAAATTTTTTTGTGAAACGCTACCCCGCCTCAATGTGGCTGAGTATCCTCCGAGCAGGAGTTAAATAACCCAGTACAGATCTTGGTGGCCACACATATTTAACTTATTTGTAATATTTACACTTCAGAGACATTTCCAGGAATGATAATAATAATTTTAGTGACCATATATGTAATCGTATCTTTACTGGCCTTCCCCCTCCTGTCATAATATCACAAATTCCTGTTGGACCCGCCGTGCTCTCAGCCCCTGCTTTCTTCCTGTCTGTGTTTTCCCCTAAAAGAACATAACAAACTCTAGCCCACTTAGGCTTAATGCATTTTGTGCAAACTAAGATTGGGTTTGATGAGTGTGCACAAGCCTGTGAGGCTAGGTGTGGAGGTAATGGGGGTAAGGACGAGGTAAACAATGACTCTGCTTCCCTTCCAGAGGGCCAAGTGCTCTCTGTTTCCCAGCATTTAATCTTTAGTACAGACACGTATGTTTACACATACAGTGACAAGCTTATGAGGCTCTGTAAGGTCATATGATGTCACATATATTGTTGTCAGATTAGTCAAACTCATATGGACACACATTTATGCACGACACAGGTGCATATTTTACACACACAGATGTGTGAACACAGCACAAGTACACAAAACATCAGAGTCATAGTCTACAACAATGGCATCATTGACATTTTGTGTATATATTTTAACATTTACAGATGTGTTCCTTCAAAGCTACTTCAACATGCATGCCTGTATCGAAAGTGCAAAAAGTAAGACTTTTCAAACATTTAGTTGTGCTCCATATGCTGTGCCCATGGCTATATCTGCCATATGCAAGGGCCAACTTGTGCATATGGTTTATCTGGTGGGTTTGTCATAATGGGAAAGAAGCATTTGTTCAGATTGGCTAGTGGTAATAGTTAACAGACACTCCTTGGGGTTTTTCTAATGACAGACTCAAGCAGAGCTACATGTACAGTCCCAGACTTATGTAGACCTGACAAAAAATGGTGTGTGTGTGTGTGTGTGTGTTTGTGCGCGCTCACTTGATGATGTTTAAACGAGTGGCCTCAGCTGTTTCAACAAGTTAAACAATCTTCGCAAACACGGTAGAAGTAAAGTACAAGAGAAAGAGGGAGAAGTAAAGAGAACGATAATTCTAGGTTCCAAACTTCCTCTGGGATATTTTTTTCAGAGAACAAAGAATTCATCAGTGTAACTTTTCTGTTTTTTTGTTGTTGTTTGTTTTCTTTTTCTTTTTCTCTCTCAACATTTTACTTAGAAGAAAAAAAAATTGAGATGTTTGGTGGTCTCATAAAATCACAGCCAAACAGAGAGAGACGGGTAATTTTATAATGATAATGACTGAACTCCAAACTCTGCATGATGGACGCCCCGGGGAGACAACTGATAGAAGCAAACCACAGA
This sequence comes from Larimichthys crocea, assembly GCF_000972845.2. NCBI lineage: Eukaryota > Metazoa > Chordata > Actinopteri > Sciaenidae > Larimichthys > Larimichthys crocea. The sequence goes on from NC_040025.1 coordinate 14,448,583, forward strand.
AAAGCAGGCAGCAGCAGAGCTGGGTGGGGGGGTCGTTGATGAAGGGATGAGAGCGGATGAGGGTACAGATTGGTTCTGCTTCAACTAGATTGTGACCCTAACCACATATTGAGGATTGCTTTGCCTTTTCCTTTAGGTTTCAGAGCTATGCGGGATGATCTCACATGTGACCCTGTGTAATTGTCAGCGTCCCATCTTGAAATTTGAAGTTGAAAAAATTTGAAAACTACACTTGGTTCTTATACTATATTCTCATTTTCTGCCTTTTTTATATTAACTTCTAGCTATCAGCCAAAGTAGATGGACTACCGGCAGTAAGCCCCACGGTAGGTTCTCTTAAGCCTTTTGTTTGTTTGTGCTTGCATGTAGCACAGTATGTGCATGTGCAGAGGCCATTTTAGGACATCGCAGTACTCACTCAGTACTCACTGTTGCCAAACTCGGCTTAACTTTAATCAGCCTGAGCTGTACTTTGTCACGCTAAGCTCAACCTCCATCTACCCTAACTGTCCTTTGTGATTTTCTGCTACGTTCTGTCTGTCTCAGCTTTGCTCGGGAAGCATCAAGCTACACTTCAGCAACCCCGTCTGTACTTTGTTAGCTTCAGGTGCAATTTGTTAGGCCACGCTTCACTTTCGTCAGCCTGAGGTGTACTTCATAGCCTCGGCTGTTGTCTGTTAGCTTCAGCTGTGCTTTGCCCACTTCATCAGCATTTCATTGCTAGGCTTAGCTTCACCTGTACTTTCAGCCCTGTTCTTACATAGCATGCATACAGTTGGCAAAGTAGCGTAAAGTAATGCTGCTTTAATTCCATATCATAACAGTTTAAATATATGTTTTGTTCATGCCAGCTTTGTGATTATGGTGGTTGTTTTATTAATTTATTTGACAGTGACATTGCACCAGAGTTAGTTATGAGCTAATTTACCCTTGACAGGAAGCAAAGATAAATTGTAATTTCTGTTAACAAAGCAACAGTATTATAAAAACACTGAATATTTACTATACAACATGAACACCAGCAACAACCAGAACAAGTTTTGACAACATTGAGACATGTATTGCATTTATTTGTAATGGGTAAATGATTTGGCCATGAGTTTATCTTGAGTTTAAAATCAGTAAAGCAGCAGCACTATCGTGGTACAAAGCTCCCAAACATTTTCTCTAATAGAGCTCACGTAACTAAGTAACTACTAACTGACTAATTGTAGTTTATTTTAGAGCTTTAGCGAAGTCTGACAACATCATGAAACAGGAGCAGTGCTTGAAAAACTGAGACGTCCTTTTAATTCATGCAATATATTTGGCTAGACCCAAAACGCAGAAGAAGCGGCCCGCAAGTGTCCTGACATCACAGATCGCCTGAGACTTCTGGAGCAGGAAGTGGCCCGCAACAGAGAGGAATCGGGGAAGTCACAAGCAGAAGTGGAGAGGCTAATGGCAGCTCTAAGGGAGGCTGAGATGGACCGATCATTCAAGGAGAAGAAAATTGCCGATCTTGAAAGGTGAGGGTCAAAAATTCAGCGGCATTCATATCCATCACAAGACACCATGTGGGTGTCCTCAGAGAGCAGTGTCCTTCCAAGTTACCGGATCTTTGTAAGATCTCAATTCATTCCTAAGTGCTCTATTTATAAAGTAGTAATCCACAAGACATAAACTGTCTAGATTGTGTCCTCCCAGCACTTGAAACTACTTCCACGCTGTCATTCTCTTTGCCTGATGTAATCACATTCTAGAGATGCACACTGTGACCTGTGTACATCTGTTGTTTTTTAATCATTTGGCTTAATGTTTTATCATTTGTTTCCGTGTATCAGTATCTGCAGACCTGGGTAAGTAGTTCTTAGTGTGCCCGTTAAACATACCATCATAATGTCATACTGTCCATAACCATGACGCTTGACATTATGCCATGACTGTTGGGTTGATTTTAAACTTTTCCAGGTATAAAGCTGGAAATTGGGGCATTTTGGCTCAAATATGATTCCCACGAAGCTCAGACTTGACTACTCCAGTGGGACAGTAAATGTACAATGCATTTAAGGCAAACAATCCTGGTCCTCGTTTATGTCACAGCAACAACACAATGAGAGACTTTATATGTTTTCCTGATTTATATCACTGGAGACGTATAGACCTTTTGTTGTGTTGACTTTCACAAGGCTTCATTCATTGCTCTCACGAGTGCTATCATGTGTGTTTTTCCTCATATCAAACTGTGTTTTCACATAAGTGTCTGTAAATCCAACAGATAAGTGGTCTTGCTTCTGTCTTTGCATTACTGTCAGTGCATACAGCAAGTGTGTGCGTGTGCGTGTGTGTGCATATGTGTGTGTGAGTGAGTTTGCCAGGCAGGCAGCCAGCAGCATGCCAGTGGGAGGTGGTGTATCCAGCCCAGACACTGGCTGTTTATACTGCTCTGTTTATTACTGGCACTGTGCTACTCAATTATCATCTGATTTATGGATTGGCATGGTATGTATATGTACCCAAATGGTTGTTTGGTGCCAACGTAGAGGTTTGAATGTATATTTACTTCATGTGTGTGTACATGCATGTGTGAAAAAGAAGCAAATTGTGTGTGTATGTAGAAAGTGTGTGTCTTTGGAGCAGTTATAGTTGTGTGCTGGTTGGCGTCTCTGTATGTAGATTGATAGAGGGTGGTTTCTCTGTTGGTGGAATGCCAACTGCACAGAAGAAGCCATGAGTGTGAAAAAGGTATATATGAGAGGACAATTTTTTAACACACGTTGGCCTGTCAGGTATGTTAACGCCAACTATGGTCCTGAATGGTTTAGAATGTATCTGGATGGGCTGCATGTACTGGATCCAACACAGTTTCCTGCCTCATTCATTACCCGTTTTACAGACTCTCCACTCTGGCATGGAACCAGTGTGCTGACTCAAACTGTGTGGGAACACATGAGCATCAAGTATAATAGGGATACAGTAGCTCCCGCAGAGTTTGTTCACACAGTCTACCCTCTGTTTTCATGTGCGTATGCATGTGACATGCCTCTACCTCTACGTACATGTGTCTGCTACTCACATGCGGCTGTCAACAGAGTGAACGCAAGCACATGTGTGTGTTAATCTGCACGTTTATTTTCTGTGCACGTGTGTGCGCAGTGATTTGTGAGGCAGGAGTGTTTGGGATCAAGCGTTGGAAGAGTTTCTTCCCTCCCCTCAGATCATCCATCTTATCGGGGCTGCTGTCTTATTAGTGTCAGCCAGTTACTCCTATCAGTCTGACCCCTCCCGTCTGGTCAGCGTGTAGAGGTCGGGGGTCACATGCAGGTCAGCCTGAGTTTATAAGAGGAGAATCCACTGCAGTCATGCACTGCCGCTGTAAACATGTACAGAAGAGACATCACATGAATACATTCTTCATGTATAAGACATTAAACATGAACGCAGACACAAGATTTTTTGCACATGTTTGTTTGTGCACACATGTGTTATGTGACAGAATCGGTGCAAGAGTGTCTCTCTGTGTGCTGATTGGACTTCAGTGTAAGAGTCTGCAAGATGTGTCTGGGCAGAAGATGAATGCCTTTTTAATCAGAGTGTTTCTGTTGGAACTTGGTCAGATGGCCTATTAACCACTATCTGGATGGAGAGAGAGAAAAACTGATGAGGGAACAGACACTTTCTCATTCAGCTGGCAACACAGCAGAGACAGAGTGTCAAAGATAAATGCAGCCAGCAGGTCATTGTAATGAAATATCTCCCAGAAAAGGGGAGACTTACTCATTCATACTGTAGCCTAGATCTATGATCTACTCTAAGTCATCAGAGATAACATTTATTGTTGGTGTATTATTTACTGTTATGTGTGTAGGTGTAATTCTTAACTAATCTACCCAAGTTATCAGAGATACTAAACAGGCTTTGTGGAAAGCATCTACATCAGCTGTTAACATTAACTCTAATAGATAGATGTGTTAAGTAGAGCTCTGAAAGCCACGGTTATGGATCACCTGGAACAGTTTGTCCAGATACGGTGGACTAAAATGGAAAATGGAATACATCTCATGGTACGACATACTGGCAGTGAATCATTCTAATCTTTTCCCTATGCATTTAATTAAGTCGCACTCTGAGTGCAGGGTTCTAACTTAAGGGCGTCCTGCTGTCCCAGGACGGAAAACATTCATCAGGGACGATAAAAAAACAACAGTTGCAGGACAGAGGGATAAAAAAAAAAATATATACAACTGCAACGGTTGTTGCTCACACTGGCATGCGCGCACCGTGACAGTGCCATCTGAAAGCTGTCTGTACCTGTTGTGGACCTGATTTTGCACTTTCTGGTGTCACCAGAGACCACATGGCAAAACATGCTGTAGAAGAGATTGTTACAAAGACTTATAACTTAATTTGTATTTTACACATTTCATAGAAGAAATGCAGCTCAGAGTAATTACATCAAAAAAGACAGCGGAAAACAAGATGTTTTGCCAACATGTAGGCCGATTTATGTTTTAATGTGCATAGTATTTTATTAATGCCATGCATCACATTTAATTGTTTAAATTTATTGTAGACAACCAGCCATTTTGTAATTAGGACAGCCAACATTTGGTTCAGGATGATTTAAATTGTATTTTGGGACAGGTTGTGATGGTGGTTTCCAGTGAACAGTCTATTTGAAACATGACCAGAGATTGTTGCATTCAAGCATCTGCAGTTTCATTTGAAACACAAGTTGTGACAAAATGTGTTCTAACACAGAAAGTAGAAAGATGAATATAATGATTTTTTTATATGGTGGGTGAATGAAACCTTGTTTCTTTTTCCTTTGCTTCTTCCTTCATGGCTATATATTGTTAACTAGTGGAATTATTTGGCATAGTCTTCTTCTGTTCCAGTCCTATACTTTTAATGTTTCTGCGGTGATGTGGGAGCTAGACTTTGAGAAATAAATCAGCCTCCCAGTCTCGCCATATCACAGCTATTGACGTGGCAAGCACTCTGGTATGTAAGGGAGGGTTTCAGGAAAAGGGAAGTGTGTGTGTGTGTGTGTATACGTATGTACATATATATGTGTGTGCGTGTGCGTGCGCATATGTCTAGGGTGAGACTGAGGAGAATTCATGTTGGTCATGGAGTTCACAAGGGTCTGTGGGTAGGAATCGTTAGTTATTGGCTGACAAACATTCATACACTCACAAACAAATGCACACATATCACTTTTGGCCTTATTCCTATGACCATAATCAAACTCCAGATGTTGAGAAACATCAATCTTTTGAAAGCACACACACTACAGCATATGCATGAGTGCCAATATACACAAAACCTCAAGGTCTCTGTATATAATATTTGTACATGAAAATTTGTAAACTGTGAGCATTTCCGTGTGTCTTTGCAGGTGTGCAATTTAAAGGGCCATTTTAGCTTTGAAAATGACTCATTAACCTCCTGTTATATTATAGACAAGTTGCACCTGCACCAGAGAAGGTGTTTTTTCATAATACAAATATCAAACATACACATTACTTTATATAATCTATGAATCGCATTATACTTTCTCACATTTAAACATGAAGACACACAAACACTTCTTCCTTTTTAACCTCCTCCCACACACACACACACACACACACACACACACACACACACACGCACAATATATTAAAGCAACAGTGAAACTGTATTTGTATTGCGATAAGACATGTCTAAGCACCATAAAGCATCTATCATTAATAAACAGACTTGTTCTGTTTGGATCTGTCAGCACTGCATCTAGACAAGTGCCTCAGATAAAACTTCAGACTCCAGTGTTGATCCAACTGCCTCACGCCACACTGTCATAGCTCTCCATTTCTTCTCCTTCTCTCCTTTTCCTGTACCCCTCGTCTTCTTTCAATAAAGGGAAAATGTATTTAATTCAGATCATATCTGCTTGTTATCCCATCTGTTGTACAACCCTGTGCAGAAACTGCCCTGGTGTGTCCCTGTCTGCTTGACACAGGGAAACAGGATTTTGTTCCACTGTGCAGTTTATTAAAAGAGAGAAGGAAAAGACAGAGTAAGAATTAAGAGTTATGAAAGGTAGATAAAAAATGTGAAAGGTTATTACTCCTTTTGACCTTTATTTACCCAGGAAAAGTCAACTGAGAATGCATACTCTTTTTCAGCAACACCCTACTTAATATTCACAGTTTCCCACATTCAGATCTGGGAGCGGCCCAGTGTGACCGCAGCTTCCTGCTGTTGACCACTCAGCAGCTCTACTGGAGCCATGCCGTTACTCTTCGTTTCTTGCTCAAGGGCACGTCCGCAGTAATCCTTTAGGGAGGTTAGAGTATTCATTCATTCTTTTTTTTTCACAGCGTCCCGAGTATTAGACAAAACATTGGAGACAAGACAAAGAAAGCAAAGGAGTGATAAAGGGAAAATGGAAAAAGAGAGTAGAGGAGATAACGAAAGAACAATAATAATATGTATAAGAGAGAGATACACATGGTTAACAAAAAAACAGAGCTGTACTTTGACAGCCAGAAATAAAGCGGAGCTGCTTATGTTGGAAGGCGGATGTGTGGAGGGCTCCAGGTGAAAGAAGCAAGAGGAAATGTGAAAAATTACTTATTACGCTTGGTTTAGGAAATGGCTGGACTCATGCACAGTGCTCTCGCTCTCTTTCTCACTCTCTCTTTCTTTCTCTCTCCCTCTCTCTTTCTCTCTCTCTCACATCATCTTTCTAAGAAATGTCACGGCAATAAAATACTATTTTCCCCCCATGAATTTACTCATTTCAGCAATCAACAAATCACAGTTCTCCCTAATATTTTCCACTCACATGCAGCCCAGCCCGTCTGCTCCTTATTCACACTCTACATGCCCTCATTTGCCTTCATACTGGTCAAAACACTTGGTTCATTTTGCGCTGATAGGTCGATGGGGGTATATCAGCTATCAGACGGGACCAGCGTGTCTGCTGGTTTATACACCTGTACCAGTAGCAGTTGTGTGTGATAGCTGATATGCCCTCATGGCTCAAGTTTGTTCTCTATGGACATGCCTCTGAGTTTCTAAAAACACACACAGAGACATCAAAGACCCGAATATAAACAGATTCTTATCCCCCTCCTGCTCACTGTGTAAATATGTGTGCACATGTACATATGTGTGTATATATACTTCATTCATAATAGTAACAAAATTGAATAGTTATCTTTATTTACGTAGCACTTTTCAAAACCAACTCGTAAAAATGATAAAATTAACATGTAAAATCAACAGCAGAGTCATTAAAAAAAGAAATAAAGAAAAAAGCCGGAGACATAAAATGACAGGTCTAATAAACTGACTCTCTGTGTGTGTGTGTGTGTGTGTGTGTGTGTGTGTGTGTGTGTGTGTGCATGTGTTTGTACAGGGAGCATAATATCAGATATAAATACTGACATAAAGTCCTAAATATTTATACAAAGGTTTTGAAAGGTACTATGTTGTGTGTCTGTGTGTGTGTGGCAAGGTGAGTGTGTAATAATTGTATTCATCATCTTGTTATATTTCACAATAATTGCACACCAACATCACCCATAAAAGCTGACACACACACACACACACACACACACACACACACACACACACCATTCTAAAGGCTGTGACAGCAAATATTTGCCCATATGTGGGGGCAGCTTGTAGGTTTTACCCAGAGTAAACACACCAGTGTGGATATGGAATAATAATGTGGCGCGTTTTAGCAGCTGCTTGGTCACAGCCTGTTTACAGTGTTGGAGGGGTCTCTTAAGCGCTAATTTGTCACTGTCAGCTTTCTCACACCTTTTTTTTTTTTAAGTGTGAAGGCCAAACTGGGAGCTCAAAGAGTGTGTTTTGATTCTATTTTAAGAGTGTTTGTGAGAAGATATAGATTATGTATAAGCGTAACTGTGCGTGTCTTATATTGCATAGGTTCTGTGGGTTCATGTGTGTTCTTGCATATTTCAAAATATATTTGCGTGTGAACGTGTCATGGTTCTCTGGCTAAGTAAGTTCGGTAAGTGACAAGAAACAGGTCTTAGTGTTGGTGTAAATACACAGTCGTCCTGGCTGGTTAATACATGGTTTAGCTCTGTAATCAGTGCCTCAACAATGCACAACACTGACAGCAGATTTATTATCCCATGTGCGTGTGTGTGTTTCTGGCAGTGTCTATTGATTCGCCCCAATTTAGTTTTTAAAAACACATGCCCTTATGTTTGTGGGTGTGTGTGTCATCCTGTCTCCTTAGCTGTCGACCTACCTCTCTTGCACATATCTATTTGTGAGAATGTGTGTTTGTGTGCGTGCATGTCTGCATGTGTTTGTGTGTTTTGTTGGTGAAGGATTTACACAGAAGTGTCTCACCTCCATCAGTCAAGTCTCGTCTTGTCCCAGTCTGCCTTGTTAGTAAAACTAGACATAATCACACTACTCCTCTGCTTTACTGTACACATTGCAGCCCTGCCGTTTACCTATGTGATGCAACGTACAGGCCTTGTTTAAACTCTGAAAATACAGCAAGAATTCAGCTGCAAAAATCACCACAAATTCAAACTGTTGGATTAGAAACATTTATTTAAAGTGACATGGGGCCATTGTGTATTGTACATAGGGATTGTGTATACATTTTTACATACAGGATCCATGCCATGGTCTGTTGTGTGAAATAAACATTTTCTTGTTTTGAATTGTTGCTTTGCATTTCTTTATTGAGCATCTCTTTATCTGTTGTCGCTCATCTTTCTCTGTCTGAAGGCAAATCAAGTCTCCTAACATCCAGATGGTGCCTGGTGAGATGAGGAAAGATGCCCTGACTGATGGACATGCGCACTCTTTATCGCAGGTTTGAACATGCGTGTGTGTGTGTGTGTGTGTGTGTGCACAAATGTATGTTCCTTGGCCTCTAGTTTAGCTCATCACATCTTCATCCCTGAGACTCATACTGTACTCATTTCTTCCACCCTCTTCTCTCCTCTTCTTTCCTTCTCACCTGCTTTGCAAGCCGTTCCTCAGAAAGTATTTTCTTATCCCCTTCCTTTATCTCTCTCTACATTTCTTCTCCACTCCTTCTCTGTGTGATTCTGCTCTTCTGAGCAGAGGGAGCCCTGTTCCAGCCTTTCATGCCTCTTGCCCTCCCTCCCTCAGTGCATCTCAGAGTCAGACCTAAGTGGAAGAGACAGGCATTTAGTCCAGCAGAAATCAGCTCCATACGCCAGCTGGGAGCGGTGGCATAATGGCTCACAAGGGAAAGAGTGAGTCTAGTCAGCTAGGAGAGAGATTCTTCATATATCAATTTTTTTATATAATTTATATAATTCCATGTTTTATAATACTAGTGTTAGAGCAGGAATTCAAGCTCAAGTCCAAGTTTTTTGTCATTCATCCATATCAAAACCTGGCCAACACTACCATGCTCACAGCATGATTTGATGTCTGTTGGTTGATTGATTGGTCTACCACTTTACAGTAGTTTGCCTTAAAACTATTGGATGGCGATCCCCTGACTTTTTATTTAGCGTAAACATCAGGTCGAAATTTCAATTTGTCCAACCCTTTGGTTTATGATCATATACGTCTTCAGCCTCAGCTATACACAATATTAATATGCTAGGAAACTGAGCTAAGACTGGCTTTAAACATATACTATAAAAAAGCATTTTTAAAACAAAACTTTTCATAAAATGAAAGTGCAAAGAGATTGTTTGAGATTGTGAAATTTGAACTGAGTAATGGTAAAACTGTCAAAACTTTAGCATATCTCTACTGCAATTTCCTCCTTTGTTTATTTATTATCACATATAACATATACGGGAATATGAAAGATCTTTGCTAATCATATTCCTTGAAGAAATGTTGTTTCTCTCTGAAGCCAGTGTGTAAAAAGCTAAACAAACAAACACAAACAAACATGATATGGACATGACAATCTAGACAAAACAGTTGACTGATAAAACAAAAAAAAAGCCTGACAGACCTGTCCTAACAGCGCCACAGTGCCCCTGTGCACAATATGATATGGTAAATATTAAGAACAGTAGAACGTGCGAACCTGTAAAAGACCACATAAGAGTCAGAGTGAACCCCTACATATTCCAGCTCCAGCTGTTTCCAGCTGTTATAAATACAGTATGAGTTCTGTATATTATGTTTGCTCAGCAGTCAGGTTGCATTGTGGCCGTTTCCTCCGCTCTCCCTCTCTCTCTCCGTTTATCTCCGGGTCCATCAGGAACATAGCACGCTTCAAGGGTAAACACAAACAAACAGGGCCTTCCCTCATTTCTCCTTGTCCCCCGTCCATCCAGGAGAGTTTATGTGGAATGGACTGATAGCATCTCTCCGCTCCATCGTCTCCATCGCGCCACGCTGTACTTCCCAAACACAGAGAAAACATGCATCGGAAATGTTCACTTCAAGCCTTCACACGGGCCTTTTATTTCTGTTTTTATCTGTAACGGAGAGGCATCAGTGACAGTCAATACCTCCCTCCTCTATATTTGGAGGCATCTCCTTGTTTTAAATCTGGTGACAGTTAGAAGAAGATTCTAACATTCCAGGATTTTCATTTACTCAAAGCTTGTTCCCACAGAAAATGTAGATGAATTTCTAGCTATGCACACATACCTAACATTTTTTCAAATCATGAAATAGGACACATACGTAGAGCCTGATGCTTGCACACTTAACTTTTTTGACAGAGACAGAGATAGATGTATGTGTCTGTCTGGATCAGGCTGTGTGGGTAAAGTAGTGTGTAGAGTGTGTGTGAAGCTGAGATACCCAGCTGCTGGAAATGTGCATTCTCTCACTCTCTGCTCGTTTATTTTAGTGATTATAATCCCTCCATCAAACCAGAAAGGGCCAGACGCCATAATGATCCTTCCCAAGGGCATTAGGTGATGATTGGCGCTGCAGAGGCAATTATCTTTCCATTTCTCCCCACTCTCTGTATCTTTCTATCTCTCTTGCCCTTTTTTTCCATTCTCTGTATTCTTGAAAGCCAGTAATATTCTCTCTTGTTACTAATAAAACTCACAGATATGCACTGACACAGACAGACAGAAAGACAGATATATTGCACATGTGCACACAGACACACAGCTTTCTGGTCAGGTTTCATTCAGGGGTCCAGCGGTGGCAGCTCCCATCTCAGTGGGGTGTGTGTGTGTGTGTGTGCGTGCGTGCGTGCATGTGTGTGTGCATTCTGTCTATTGGGCGGGGTCAGACCAGTACTTGTTGATTCTGGTGCATCGAATTACTGCCCGTCTGTCACATCCAATTACAGCTTTGGACTGTTGACGCACACAGCCTGCCTCTGTATGTGTGTGTGCGGGTGTTTGTCGCTCACCTCCAGCTGTGTCGTGCTGACGTGACGAGCCACAAGTATCCGCTTGTGATTTGGCTGGCTTGGCATTATTTTCACCACACTCGAGGATAATCCCATTGCTCCTGTTTTAGTCAGTATCACTGAATTAGTCAGTTAATTTGCCTTTTTTTTTTGTCTTTTTTTTTTCATGAAGGAGCCCAGTTATTTGATAGCGATAAATCTCGTGAACTGGCTTGATGCCAACTCAAAACTTACTTTTTTAAAATATTTATTAAGTGCAGTTAATAAGCCATTCATATACATCTTGCATGTTCCTGGCACTGTCTCATAAAATGACTTTAACTTGACTCTCTTCCATGCATTCAGTAAAACATTTTTACCGTCACAATAGATTCACCATGTGTGAGCCATGGCACTGTTTAGCCTGGAGCTCCTTTTATGCAATACAAAGACTATTCAGACTGCTGTCAGACTTAATAATAACATTATACAGATGCATACTTATGCATACATTGGGCTCCATATATCAGCTATACTGTATACCTGCAAAGCTATAATTGATTTCCAAGCATCCTGTATTCACTAACTTGCTTCTACAAGCAGCCATTTCTGAGATGAAAGGTCAGTGTGTAGCGAGGCTCAGTAAAACATTTCACAATGAGTTGAAACATTTCAGTTTTCTCTTTTACCAGTTTGTCTGTCTTCTTAATGAGAGCTTACCATTGCTTCCAACAATGTTTGGTGCTTTGGCACACAATCTTGCTTTGTACTTTGTAATATTAATTAGCTTGATGCTTCAATAATGTTGAAAGCTTCCATCCCTTAAAATACCAATTTTGCATTCTGCCGGTTTGTTTCCAGGGCAGGTTGCTGCTCTCACTCACTTGCAATGCATCAGTGCGGTTTTTCTTACTACGTATTCAATTGGCACGTCCCTAGTTTGTGTTGTACAAATATAACTGAACACTTTGTTTGAAACTGTCACCTCATCTATGTGACTCTAAGGTTTCTGCACTGCTCCCACAAAAGTGTGAACGTGTGAACTTGAAAGCGAGTCAACTTTTGAGGAGAAGAAGAAGTAAAAAAAAAAAAAAAAAAGAGAGAGACAGACAGACAAGACGAGTGGGGGGGGGGGGTTATTATTTCTGTCCAGTGTTTTCTTTCACAGTTCCATCACCCAGTGTGGAGAGGGATCCTTTTCCCCCACTCACCATGGGTGTCAGAGAGGCCACACACAAACTGTGCATGTGAACGTGCACAGTTTACTCCACACACTCACACATGCGCACACTTATGAGGATGTCGGAAAAGGTCATAGCACTTACACACTCTCTCTCTCCATCACTTATCACTCTCTTCTGTCTTGGCAGTGTCTCTTTTCTCGAGGAGAAGTGTTGTTCTTCTCTCACCACAGCTTTTGACTTCATCAAATCTTTCCTCTTTTCTGTTTAACATGGACCAGGTTCCTTTTTAGCAAAGGGACTGACAAATACACCTTTTCTTTTTTCCAGCGCAAAAACATTTCAGAATGGGTATTTAAAACAAAGTACACTCAAAGAAAAACACTCTCTCCCTGGCTTTTGCTACTTTGCTTCCAACCCTCCTCCTCGTCTTCTTCCTCTGAACCCCCCTGCCCCCAGCCTCCTCTTTTAGCTTCCCAGGATGCCATGCGGGAGACGGCGGAGCGGATCGGGGAGCTGGAGATGGCACTGAGGGAGAGCATGAACACCTCAGCACATAGGGAGGCTCTCTGGGCGCAAGAGGAGAGTGCCCGGGTTCAGGCCCAGAGACAGGTTTACTGGATGTTTTACACACTAATGGAGGACTCAAGGGACAGCATGCACATATACACGCAGTCAGACAGTTTGATGCATCACTACACAGACAGTGTGGCCTACCTTTTAAAACAGAGTGCAGGTATCAGCTCACCTAAAAGAGAAAACGCAAGGAACTTAACTGCACCCCCATGTGGCTAAGAGCACAACTGCAGGCAGACTATGGCCAATGGATGATCCATGATACTTAATATGTAGCTCTTAACTGACAAATATCATGATTACAAAATGGATAGTTGTCATTTTACTTCCTGCGTTTTATTTTGTTTTCCTATTAATTCAGTTTTTATTCACATGCTGTTTATCTTCTTTGTCTCAAATGAAATTCAAAAGCGAAACAAAGACTTCTAGCATTTAATTTTCTGTCTCCTCATAAGTTTGCATTTGCATGCTTAAAAATGTGAACATATGTTTAACATATTGTGTGTTTGTGTGCATGCAATCAGAATTCATTAACAAATCTCTGAACTTCAGACTAGCCCTGATGGACTACAGGCTGCCCATTTACTCTGTACGTCCTGCTACAGTATCAATCTGTCTGACTGCCAGCTGGTCCGTCGGTCAACATCTTTTAAATAGGTCCATAAAAAGTGTATGCGTGTGCATTTGTATGTGTGTGTATGTGAGAGTCTAGGTGTGTCTGTGGTGGGAAAGAGAAACAGGGCGAGGGAGTGTGTTTCCTCCTGGTGTGAGCGTGCATTTGAATGAGAATGACCTCGCATTACTGATGAGTGCCACAAGTAATATGAGAGCGATCTGTGGTTAAAACGAGAATTAACATTTTGAGGGAGAATGGTGGCTGTATTGCTTCAAACACACATACATATACTCCAATTTGCACACACACACACATGTTCAAAGATAGAAGCTGATAGATAACTTGAGGAGATCGGCGCTCGGATCGAGCGAGAAAGTAACAGAGGGTCAAACTCAGTTTAGAAAATTCAATGAGAGCCAATGCTAACTGTGGCTTGTTTTTTCCTCTTTTTTTTTGCGATTTCTGCACTTCACATGCTCGACTTACAGTCACCCTGGATACCGTGTTTATCAAACAATATCCTGATCCACAGAGAAGTCCGAAAGAAAGTGTATTTATGTCTGTGGTAATTTTCGCAGGCATAGAAGTGGATGATTCAGCTTTGACCTGCGTTTACCCGTGTGTAGCCAGAGAATCAGGGAAATCCTTTCCTAACTTGTGACACATTAACACTCATTGACCCCGAAAGCCATAGTCAACTTGTTTTCATTTCAACTCAGTCCAGACCCTACACATCGAGAGCATAATGAGCCAGCATACCGTCATACTGGCAACTGCACTTGACTCATATTGAGAATAGAGTTGCAGTCGCGACTTAAGGAAAGATACCCATTCGGCGTGGCACTCAAGTTGCTCAGTCGGTGATGCGCACTGCTAGGTGCTGACAACACACTGAACTTTGTGAGCCAGCATGACGTCACCACATGAGGAGGCAGCGAGTCAACATGCCATTAACATGCAGTTACACAGTCATCAGTCAACTGCAGTACTTGCCTCAGAATATAGAGAAAAAAGTCTGTGTGTGTGTGTGTGTGTGTGTGTGTGTGTGTGTGTGTGTAGGGAGGGATGTTGGGAGAAAAGAAAGAGGGACAGGTCCTTCTGGAACATCACCTGACCCTGGCACTGTTTCAGAGCGCCCTGCCAGACTCACATTCTCACATTTTTTCCCCCCCTTCAGTCTTTCCTTGATTTTCTTCTTTCTTCTCCCCTCTGTCCCAGAGTAATCAGTCTCATGATGTGTAATGCGCTGAAAATCTTCCATCAGCCTGACCTGCTGAAATGGAGCATGGGTAATGCCCCGGGTCACTTCTATTCACACCCCCGCTCTCTAAGTCTCTCGCTTGGTCTCTGACTCTCACTGTCTCTTGTCTTTTTCCTGACAAAATTTCTGCTGTCCATCCATTGTCCTGTGCCTCGTTCTTTCCCATCTGTCTTCTTAAGTTGTCTCATCCAATTATCTCCACGCTCTCTCTCCCTTTCTCCACATTTCTCTTCCTGTCTCTCTCCCGCTCTCTTCCTCTCTGACGTTTGAACTAGGCCTTTGAACCAGCAACACGGACACAAATGGACAAGAGGGATTTGGCCCTTACCTCTGAGCCCTCAATCAGCTTAGTAACTAAAGGGGCTTTGGGCCAGTCTTAGTGAGCCTTAGCTCGGCTGGAGGGCTTTGCCTTGAAGTTGAGCTAAATTAGCACGCACAGGCTCACCGCTAAGCTGATTAGGACCCTAATTTCACTAAAATGCATTGTATTCCTTATTAATGATGTGATTGTGAAGTGAGGGCTAGCCTGGGTGGTGGACTAATGGGGGACTGGGAGGGAGGCAGTTGGCGCATGAGGGTTGATAGACATGTGGTGGGTGTAAATGGAGTTGTGTGTGCCTGACCCTTGGCTTTCAAGATGAAAAGACTGACTCTGGGTTCTTTGAGGCTGAAACAAGACATGAAACATTAAACATGCTACTATTTTTGACAGTTGGATGTCTTGTTGATATTGGGTATATTAACTGCTGGATACTACTGAGGTCAGTTGTTGTTGGCAGGGAGGGTGGCCTGCATTTTATTTAAAACAATGCCTTGTTGTATTTCTACAAAGTTATGACTAAGAGTTGTCACTTTCCCACCATTTCAATTTTTTTTTCTGTACTCCTTGCTTTGCTTTCACCCTTTCTTCTCTCACTCCATATGTGATATTCATGAACAGTCAGTGAGCGCATTATCTGACATCTGTGAAACACACCTAGAAAACCGGCGAAGATGGAGAGTGTCCTGAAAATGTGTGAACGATTTGGCCCCTTCATAAAAGGGGCCCATTCCTTTTTTCATGTCCTACCCCATGGAGTGCTTCACCTAATACTGTTTTTTTTTTTTTACTTTTCCTTCACTTTCTTGCCTTTTGTTCATTTGAAATCTAACATTTTATTTAATAATTTATTGTTTGACTATCTTGTATCACAAATCTGCAAATCATCTAAATTAAACAGAAGATAAATTCATATTCTTGCTGCCTTCCATGCACACCATTTGAACAAACCTGCCTAGTAGTGCATCCTATTGTAAAGTTCTTGTTGTTAGACAATTAGATACTTCCTGTCTCGGGATAATGACGCCCTGAGGTCACATCCTGTATGTTAGACACTCGGGTTGGACAGGCAGGCCTGCATGGCCTGGAGGGCATGTGTGCGCAGAGGGAGGAGATGTAGTTGAGTGGTTGTTATTCTCACCTGCTCTGAAGTAGAGCCACACTTAAGAGTGAGATAAAAATAAGTAGAGAAAGGTGGGAGAGAAGAGGGAACCCTTGTTTTAAGTAGACAGGGTCAGCGGACATATCATTCAACTAACCTTTGAACCACGGTAATTTCACCTGCTCTTAGATGTCAACCAGCCATTAGTTTTCATCTTTAGGCTGTTATTTCACCTCATTCTAGCATTCCAATACACACACCCTCTGAAATACATGCATGTAGACAAATAAAAGTGCACACAAGTATGTCTGATTTGCTATATCCATGTGTGTACAACTTTAATGTGATATTTCGTTTTATCATTTATGTTTGAGAACACAGCCATGTGGGTGAGTATCCTGGTATGTTTTGATGTTTTTTAAACCTCCGTGTATGTCTCCCCTTGCATAGTTGGAGGAGCTGATGGGGGCTTTGGAGAAGACACGGCAAGAGCTAGACGCCACCAAGCTTCATCTGTCCTCCACCCAGCAGTCCCTGCATGAGAGAGACGGACACCTTAATAGTCTTCGCCAGGAGAGACGCAAACAGCTGGAGGAGATTCTGGAGATGAAGTTAGTCTCACACACCGCCATTTGTCTTTATATACAGCACATATATCTGCACCATATTTATATCTTATCAATCTACGTTAATCTACGCTACTTACCTATATTCTTTCTTTCAACAGACATAACTCTTTTCAAGTCATTACAGGCCACACAGAATAATAATCACATGCTCTGTTTCTAGACTTCAACTTTTCTATCTCAGTAATATGAGCTGATTAAACTGTATTTACATTAAAAGAAAAAGTCTTATGTGTAACGCCGAGATAGAATAACTGCAGTAAAACATACAGTCTGAGTAAATAAACCACAAGTGTTTGTGGTAGTGACTGTAACACCGAGCCCATAAAAGTATATGATTAAGGATGTTTTATTAACGCTGGCTTGCTTCCCTCAATGCATTTTCATTACCCTACACAGCAGCTTTTGTTGCAAGTCTGTACTGTATTAAGCATGTTTATCCACTCACCTGTTCACATATGCATCTGGGCAGTGAGTGTTATATAGACATCAGCACTGAGGTGTGTTTTGAAGCGGCAGGATCAGCCGTTGTCTATAGCTGCCTTTTGAAAAGTTACATTTATTGAGGACAGGTGGTGCAGCCTTAGACGGCAGGTCAGAAAAGTGTGTGTGCAGCTGTTTTTTTTATTATTGATATTATTGTATGTCTGCGTGTGACAGAGAGAGAGTTAGAAAAACAAAACAAGCAAAAAAAAAAAAAACCTGTGCAGGACTGGCTGTATTTCCATGTGTGAGTGTGTGTCATGGGGTATGTATGAATGTGTGGGTGAGTTCAGTGATCTGTCAGTGGAGCAGCTACATGTGTGTTTGCTTTGAGTTCTCTGATTGAAGGAGCATGGAGCCACATATCTGGTTGTCATGTGCCGCAGAGAAATGCCTTTAATGTCAGCCCCTCAATGCAGTACAAAAGGGAAGGCTGGCACATATGTATTGAAAACACAACTTTTAAAATTCATTATGCCCCGAAAGCCCCTCTGATCACACTAACTCTAAAAGAATGTGTGTATGCGCCCGTGTCTGCCCCGAGTATGTGTATGTGCGGCATGCTGGAGACAGAAAGAGAGAGCGAGAGAGAGAGCGAGAGAGAGAGAGAGAGAGAGAGAGAGAGTGCCCTTGCCTGTGTATCACACACACGCACTTGTGATATAAACCATCCTCCTGTCTGTTCCAATTTCCACCATCCAAATATTACCAGGGTTGTTTAGCAAAGGAAATGTGTTACATATGATACAGACACAATCCATGCTTCTAGGTATGTACATGAAATTAGGAAAATGCTCACGGACCTGGCATGTGAATAATACTTTTGTACTTTGCTGGCACTCGGTTTAAATCATTATTATATTACCATTAGAAAGATGTCTGAAGAGGAAGACGGTTAGTGTGATGGTTGGTTGACATAAACAGCAACAAAAGTAGATGGGATTCTTTGCCTTTGTGTTTGAGTCTTTGACTGAATGCAAGTCTACACTGGTAAGAGCTAATGAAGGGGGCACAGGGGGCATGAGTGTGTGTGTGGTCTCTTATGCACTGGATTCTGTGTGTGTGTCTGTGTGTATGAAGAGGTCGGAGGCAGGGGTTTGGGGTCACTGATGATGAGGATTAAAGGACTGTTGAATAGCGAGGGGCGAAGCTTCGTGAGACTGACTTAAATCTGAACAAGCCACAAAGATACGCACGCAGAATGTACACACAACCTCAGTGGAACTCACATATAATCACTCACGTCTGCAGACATGCACATACTTAGACAAACTTTGGCTTTCTGCTTTAAAAGGGGCCATGTTCCCACAGCACAGCTCTGGTCCAAGTTAGCACAGGGAAAACTAAACAGGAAAGATAAGGCAGAGAAAGAGAGGTAACAAGAAAAGAGAGAGGGAGAGAGGGAGGGAGTTAAAAGTGAAATCAGGAGGGTGGGGGGGATGAGACAGAAAGAGAGAGAGAATGAGAGGGAGGGGAGGGTGGAATGGTGGGGCTACACAAACTGAAGTATTTCAAATCTTAGAAATCATGAGAGAAGTTTGATTGCATGCCAAGTTTCTCCTTCTCTCTGCTGTAATGTGGCATTTGTCAAGAAGACCAGCTGAAACAAACCATGTGAGGCACGTTCCCCAGTGAACTGGGGAGCTCTCTGTGTGTGTTTTGTAATGTGTGTGTATGTATAAGCCAGAGGGAGAGAGGGAGAGCAGACTCTTGGCTTTTCAACACTGTTAATGAAAGAGACAAGAGGGGGAAAAATCATTTTCAATATCCTCTCATTGCATGCTGGGTTTTGTGTATTGTGTGTGTGCGTGTGCGTGTGTGTGTGTGTGTGTGTGTGTGTGTGTGTGAGTGAGTGAGTGAGTGAGTGTAGGTGTATGTGTCTGTGTGCGTGTGTGTGAGAGAGAGTGAGAGTGCATTTTCACATTTGCCTTTTTCAGATATAGAGTCGAATGCTTGATGTATATGGAGCTGTGTGGGTTTGCTCTATCACCCCACACCAGATTTAGTTTCCACCATACTGTACAGTACTCACACACAGATACACACACACACACACATACACACACATGCAGACAGACACAGATGGCCTCCAGAGGAGCTAGTCATTAAATGAGTTTAGGGTCACGGGGTGTAGGTGCACAATAGAGAAATTATGTGTTTGGACATTTTAAATAGCTAGTCATTGAGATGTTTCCATAGTCTGAATGGGATAATACTACATGCCACAACATTGCAGTAGCTTACTGAACCTGATCCTCCTCTAGACACTGGGAATGTAGCTGATATTATCTCTGTTTACATTTTAGTGATGGAAAATGATGATAGAGCAAAGAAAAGGTAGCGGCAGCTTTGAGGCAGACACATAAAGAGATGCAGAGTTGACAAAGTGGACATTTTTAGAGGCAGAGAAGCTGAGAGTTGACAATTTGAGAGATGGAGGGGAAAATCATGCAAACATTAGCAGAAGGACTCTGCAAGACGGTCGATAGAGAAAAACAGAGAGGTTGCAGCGGAGAGCTCGGGAGGAAATAGTAAATGATAGAAAAAGAAGGATGATAGAGTGAGGGAGTGATTGATGGAGGAGGTCATGGATAGAGGGGAGGAGGAGAATGATGGAGGAAGTGGTGGAAGAAAGAACAGGGAAAAGATCGAGTGGAGCTGTGACGGGGGTGGGAGGGAGCAGAGTGTGGTTAGCAGCGAAGAGCAAGAGAGAGGGCGAAGTCGTACGACACAACACAACATACCATCAGCAAACACCTGCACAACATCTGACAACAAAGAGCATCCACTTGTTCACTCACTATTTTGCTTCATCTTCTTAACACCCCGAACAACATTTGGAGCAAAAATCCTATATAGAAAAAGAAAATCACTGAGTGTAACATAGAAATAGGAACTCCACAATTTGCACACACTGTTTATGCCTCTACCATGAATATTTTCAAGTTTCAGTAATTCATAGAAAAGACACATGTTTAATATTTTTGGAATATTTTAGATTTTCTTTTTCCAGAATTTGACACGTATGCTTAACATTTCATTTATGTCATTAACTCAGCACCCTTTTATACACAGTGTATGTAATCTAAACCTCTAACCTGTAACCCTGAACTTCACTTCTGTCCATGACGTGCGTTCATGCGTCCGTTCGTTAGCTAGTTACAGTAATCCATGGCATAATGAAGCTTAGAGGAGTAGCGACATTATGACTTTCAAATCCCCAACGTAGACATCCTGTCTGCACAGCGCCATTGCCATGGTTACTCTGACTAAACACACAGAGAGACCAGCTGTACAGGCAAGGTCATGTCCCCGCTCACTGATCTCTCTGAGGGGCCTGGACACATACGCTCCCTTGAAAACTCACATAAATATACACAGGTTTACACACACTCAATGAAACACATGCAAAGTGATAAAGCAGCATTGCATCCATTTGTGTGGTTTCGGAATTACATTTACATGGAAAAAAAAAATCCTGTCCAAGCACTCAGTATGCAGGGACTTGACAGACAGACAGACATTTATGCACATTCACCCAGCCACATGCAGACGTGTATGGTGTTACAGTGCCATTGTTGTGATAAGTAATGATGAGACATAGAGGGCTGGTGCGGTGTGTGAATGGGATTCTCTGTATTACAGTGATGAGGAGGGGTCTGACCACACATCACCTTCCTCTCTCCGCGAGCCAGTTTGTATGCGTGTCGCCTCGTGGGAACTTCGGGCCATTCATCATGTCTGTCTGTGCTCCCGTGCCCTCTGACACGCGTGTTTACCTTCGACATGTGTGTCGGCTGTCGAGCCTGTAGGTGTGTTATTATGCCAGGGCCGAGGCATGCTCCACCCTCCTCCTCCTTTGAGGTTTTGTCAATGGAGGGCTTCATCACATGGAAATCCCTGCTTGTAAGTCCTTGTTCAGTACAGTAAGGTAATGACAGACTACCTGGGTCCCATACAGTACGCTTCAAGGGTGGAGAGAACAGACGTGGTGAGAAACAATTTGAACTGGCTATTACGCTGTTCAGCTAATGCAACTGGAGGTGCCTTGAATGTAACTTTTTCGACCCATTTTTCCACGAGACCATGTCATTCTTGTGCAACCGTCATGTCTTGAACTCACTTCTCTCAGAGTTTGGCTGTTCTTGCATCAATTATGGTTATTTTTATCACTACTTATTAATATTTTATTGCCGCTTATATATCCACATAGTATTTTTGGCAAGCATAGGCCCATTCAGTAAATATGAGTTGGAGGTTTTGTGTACAGTATGTAAACCCTGACTTAACTTTTGTAAAAGTTAGTAAAAACACACAGATGAACACACCCTTTGTCTGCCTACAGTACGGTTAAGTGCTGTCACAGAGCCATGGAGTGATTGGGTGAATAGACGTTGTCTCCTAAAGTCAATGTATGAGTGCATGACTGGAAGGCTAGAGCTGCCTTTTAAAGTTGACGTTGAACTGAAAGATACACTGACGTTCTGGTCAAATTAGGATAGTGCATATGTGTGTGTGTGTGTGTGTGTGTGTGTGTGTGTGTGTGTCGGTGTGTGTGTGTGTGTGTGTGTGTGTTAAGCTGATAGACAGTGATGGAAGAGTCTTTCCAGAGACAGAAAATAACTTCTTGTCTTAAACTGAAGATTGACATAGTGAAGATGTGGTGAATGTGACACACAAAAACAAAACCAATGCAGTGATTGGCAACTAGAAAAGTAGATAGGGAGGCCACGTCATGGAGGCAGTGGGAATACATTGCATGTGGAAATTGCTTTTCCCTTTGTACTGACTCACAGTTTGTCCCACTAGAGTCAAATCATTCTTTCATTGTCTCCTTACTTTTACTTCATCATTCTTTTAACACTGTCCTCCTTAACTTCCTCTGAGTTTTTTTAAAGTCTCTCCCTTGCTCTCTTTTGTCTCTGTTTTTCTCTTGTTCTATCTCTGGACGAGTGGAAGAAGGCCTGGAATTTATCACACATACCTAATAATTACTATCACAGGAAATGGTCCTGAGGAAGTAGCCGCACTAGCCCTGCTAATTAGTGTCAGTCGCAAACACACACGCACACACACACACACTCAGCTAATTAGCATCATTTGACTGGTGTAGAAGTCTCGGGAAAGTCCAATCTGATTGGCCTTAGGGGGATAAACACCCCCGAGCTGGTTGTATAAATCTCAAGACTAATTGATTGGCAATGTGTGTGTGTGTGTGTGTGTGTGTGTGTGTGTGTGTGTGTGTGTGTGTGTGTGTGTGTATGTCAAAGTGTGTGCATGATTGGAGAATTGATTAGGTGGGCCCTGCAGCCATAAAAAGGCCGCCCAGGACATAGGACACAGAGGTGACCAATGACGGCCTCCTGGATGACAGTCTTGCCCTCAAGGGTCACTAAAGGAATGAGGAGAAGGAAACGGGTTCAAGGGAGGAGGAGGTGTTAGATAGATAGCTGTGCCACTAAAGCAGATATAGATATATAGATAGATACATATCTGGTTAGATCGATAGCAGCAGTTGGAGTGCGAAGGGTTAACTAGCCCAAAGAGAGTGTGCTGCAGAGAGAGAGAGAGAGAGATGAGTTATTTTAAATGCAGCTCTATGTAATATGTTGTTGGATGTGCTGTGCTGTAAAACAGCCATTAAAACAGTGGCTTAGTGAAATGCCCTCATGGTTTACCATTATGGGCACATGAAATGCTGGTATACCCACACAAGTGAGTCAATGAGGCTTATTGGCATATATTCACACACTGTAAACACCTCCAAGCCTCTGTGGTTGGCACACACACCTGAGCTCCGGCTCCTGTTTTTCTCCTCTGTGGCTTCTTTGGCTACGTCTGTCTGTCTTTAGTCTGTCTGTCTTTATTAAGTATGTCTCTGTCTTTATCTGTCTGTGTCACAGTTTTTACATGTCAATTAAAAGAAAAAGAAAAAAACGGTTTTAATGGCAGAACGCTGAGGGCTGTCTCTGCAGTTTTCCTTCTACACATTCTCACCTAGTTTTCCTCAATGAGAGTGACACACTGTTACATAAAGGTAATACAGTAAGGGGCTCAGGCTTTCTGACTCTTTGTTGGTTCGACTGGAGTTTTATTGGCCCCGCAAGTCTCTCGATCTTGCTGAGATCGTTCCCAGGAGGTTTTAATAGAGAACAATGGTAGAGCGGACCACTTCCCAGCACCGGGCTGCTCCAACACTGCACACCAGTCAGCATACACCACAGCAGCCCCTGGCACTTCTGGATTGTGTGTGTGTGTCTGATCTGGTTAATTCAGGGATATAGACCCAAACTGTAATTATCATTATGCACTTCTCGGCAGTGGCAGGAAACAGCCCAAGCGAGTTTGGATGAGTATATGTATCCTCACTGGTGCACATTGAATGTGTTTGTGTGCAAAGAACAACATGTGCATACATGAATTTGTCTATGTGTGTGTGTCTGTGTGCGTGCATGCATGTGTGCACATCATTGGAGCAATGATGTGAAGAGCATGAGAGCTATTAGCAGTGAAAGATAAGCAGACTGTGCCAGTGGCTATGTGATGATTTTTCCTGCTCTTGTTTTGGCCCTGCTCTTGTTCATTTGGTCTCTGCTAAATGGAGACATATTGGAAACATGACTGCTCTCTCGGGGCCGGTGGGTATCCACAGTTTAGGACTGGAAAGGAGAGGAGAGAAAAAGAAATAAGGGGAGAGGAGGAGAGGAAATGAAAGGAGAAGGCTAGAAAGAGAATAAGATGAAAATATAAATAAAATCAGTAGAGAAAGTAGGGGTCACCGGAGTTAAACTCACCACTAGTATTTCAAAACTCATTAAAACAAAAACTACATTTGTCTGATTTGTTTGTGAGGAGAAATTTACCATTCACAAGCATCACAGACACTGTTAACTTTCACAGCTCTGCAATAAAACGTGTCTCATTTTTACGATATCAGAGTTGATGTCCAAGAAAAAGCCAAGCGTAACCCACTGAAAAGAGACAGAAAGAGAAGAAAAAAAAAAGCATGCACAAACTTTAAACCCAAAGTTTATTTGGAGCAAGCGTCACATCTATTCAAGATGGCAACCACAGTTTAATCTGTGTAGTCCTTCATCTTTAAAGCTAGCCATGAATAAGACAGAAAAGGCCTTCATGTGGGCGGACAGACTGCGTAGAGACAGGACTGGTCACCACTAAATAAACAACACAGGAATCCTGCAGAGACAAGAAAGGCTTGAGGGAGTGTGAGGAAAGACAATGGCATGACTTTCAGCCTGTAGATGAAACACAGAATATAGACAGTGTGTGTATGCGTGATTGAGAATGTGGGCATTCTTGAATGTCTTGATATGAACGAATGTGTGTTTATGTCTCGAGCAATGTCAGTCAAGATCAGAGGACTGAGGAATACTTCACATTTCTTTGCAGCGTGTCATTTTAACGTACAATAAGCAAAGCCTAAACAAGCCAGTATGTGTGTACCCTGACATTACTGTAACCAAAACCTTGGTGAATTTTTTAATATGTATCTATTTCCGTTTATATGAAGTGTGAGGCATTCATGGAGAGCACGGGGTTGACATCACTGTTGCTGTGGTGTTGTGTTTTCTTTCGTGTCTGTCTATGTTTATGGTTAACCTGTAACAACCATTGATGCATTCCCTTTCCCCCTCATTGTCATCAAATTTAGTCTTTATTGCCTTAATGATCTCTGTGACACTCATGATCACTGTACTTTATTTAAAATAGGTAGGTTGCCAATTTTACCCAAATTTAATAGAATTGTCTAAAGAAAATGAATATCAATTTGTGTTTCAATTCACTGCCATTATGCGATTACAAGGAGTTGGTTTTTGGTTGGTGGTTGGTTTTTCGAGATTAACGGCTCGATAAAGACATGATCAAAACGGCCTGATTAAAAGAGCACCAGTCAAACTTCAAACGGGGAAAAACAATGTGAAAACATAATGGAAACAGGGCATTTATGTTTGTTTCATGTATTTTTTTGAGATCCACAGAGATCTGATGTTTTTACCACTATTTTTTTGTTTCAATCAATAGAAAATGTACAACAGGTGGATGGAAACCAACCACCAACCTGTGTCTGTGTGCAGGAGCTTTTGGTTCTTTCATTTGATATACAAATGAAAATTCGTAGTAGTGACAAAAAAAATGAATGTTAGCACTATTTTTTCTACAGTTATTGTATCAAGGTTCACACGGTTTCTGTATTGCAGTACTCTCGATCCATTGTTATACAGACATTTATTCTGTGTTGAAAATCTTTCAACATTCATATAAAACAATCATTTTAAATGGGACAAAACTTAAATTTAGAGTAAACAGTAGTACGACTCACATGCCCAATTGTGGGTTTTCTGTGTGGTCTAACTTATTGAGAAAATAACATAACATACGGCACGCCTATCTAAGACATGAACACACTGAATCTGTACTTAAAATGTACATACAGTTGTCACACATTATATGAGTTTAATGTAAATTCTAAAAAAGAGATTACAAGACAAAAGCACACACACACACACACACGTATCTGACATGTCTCGGGTCTATTCAAGCCACAGGTCTCCGGGTTCAGCATTTACCGAAATCAAATGTGTGTGTTTGGCCTTGGGTTACACACTCGATTGAATTAGAGAAATGGTGCACACGCACTCACACACACGCACACACACAGCCAGGGACACAGATCTCTATTAAGTTAAAAAAAAAGAGAGTTGAGTGTCCTCTTCCATTGCAAGGGCTTTTATGTGATAAGATCGGCTCGGGGTGCTCTCCTATGCAGGATTCCTGAGCACATCAAACAACAGTAAACCACATCACAGAGGCAGGAAGAGCTCAGCTCCATTAGCCAGCCCATAAAGAACATGTGTATGTGTAACAAGAGAGCTACGCTAGCCACTACAAAAGGTTTACACACATAGGACAAACATACAGAGGTATGCAGTTGCCTGACATACTCACAAACTGGCGTGCATTTTTTGGTGAAAATGCACATGTACACACTTCTAATTGCACACATAAACATTGCTGCGTGTAGAGTGCAAGTAGGAAACAAGGTCTGTGTCATTGTTCCTACCACGCAAAGACAGAAATGCATACTGATACTGTAGATGATTCTGGCTTTATCACTGTCATCTGAGCACATTCTGCATTTTATTCATTCCAACTGTGTCTTAAGCTTTAAGCCATGGTCTGGTTTTAAAAGAAAGTGGCTGGTGACATGAAAAAACAGGAATACAAAAATCTGTTTGCTGGCCAGATGGCATTCATTAGCTTTATTAGTACACAACTGGCACAGACGTACCCCCAATACATAAATCCTACCCAACACTCTCTACAACTGCAACACTGCTCCATCGCTCCATCCTAAAAGAAAGAGAAAAAGATGTTTCTCTTATGAGGTGTTTAGTGACAAAAGACCAACGGGACACCTAAATACAGCAAGAGTGAGGCAGAAAGACCCATTTTTCTTTCATTGATTTGAAACAGATCTCCACCCTGTCGACCGTCCAAGCCACAGGCAGTGAGATGTCACCCTCTACTCAGGGGTCCAAAGGATGTGATTCAAACTGGATTCCCGTCAGTCACCATGACTTGCCTTACTCTGCCATGAGAGGATGTCTTAATCAACTACTGTGCAGATGTGAGTTAGAAAACGTGATTAGAAACAAATAAACTGTAGGTTTTAAACCGCATCAAACAATAGCTCAGTTAGCAGAGCGTGCAGTTGTATCCTCATTGTCATATCGGATAGAGACAAATTTAACCAAATGACGATGATGAAATGGAGACACAGGGCCCACCCGGCTCCCCTGCTAAACCATCCTGATATCTATTAATCCAGAAGATTAGGCTGCCTACTAGCATTACATGCATTCCCTTGCTAGTCAGCGATGTTCTGCCCGCCGAGGTTACCATTTAATCCTGAAGATGACATACACGCAAACAGTATGATTGCCACTGATGCCACACAGGATGCAAGCTCAGAATGAGCATGCAAATGTTGCTGAGACTGATATATGAGTGTGTGTGTGTGTGTGTGTGTTGTGGATTGAGGCTCATGGTAGTCCAATCCTTCAAATGTGTGGTAGAGGAGAAAGAGACTTGTGGATGATTAGGGGGAAACAGAGGGTGTTCAGAGAGGAGTTATGCACTATGGCAGGCCCTAATTGCTTGCGGCTCCTGTTGTGTGTTTGGCTTTGTTTGAGCATGTCCAATATAACCAGTCATAGGGGAGCCTCTGCCAGAGCTAACACACACACAAACAGCACTGAACCATAGAGAAGGCTTTTATGGTGTTGAAGACTTCAGTAACATGACACCTAGGGCAAACACTGAGTAATAAAGCAATTGCAGCACATTATTTGAATCCTCCTCCTGGCATGGTTTGTTTGTCAGACTGAGAGTGTCTTAGTGTCCTGACATGTCACTTTGGAAGCGCAGTGCATGATAAACACACACACACACACATGCACACACACACACAAATTAGTAACTGTACACATGCAGGATAAACACAAAACACAGTCATGCACATACACACAGCAACACAAGCCCACATGTGTCTGCACGCACTCCAAACTGCAGACATCTTGACATGTCAGTCACAGCGCATTTCATGCCAGTGTTTCACAAAACTTCTAAGCAGCTTCCTGGTATGTCTGACTGCATGACTGCAGATAAAAGAGCAATAAATATTTCTTTCTTGCTTTGCTAACTTGTGTTCCTTGCATGCTCTTCACCTTCTTTTAAGGTTGCTGTTCTGTGACACAGTCACATTTTCATGTCAAAATATTTGTATGTGTGACTGTGCCCTTCCTAGCAGAGTTTTATTTTGGATATTCTGTGGCTCTGAGGTGGTCCCCAGTCCATTCATCACAAAAATAAGAGCTGTTTGTTAATGCATAACTTGTCATCATGGTGTCGCTGTAAAATGAGTTGTTCTCTGTAATTCTTTCTGTAGTGTCTCACTATATTTCTCTATGAGAGTCTGACAGCGGCAGACATCATGTTCACTATATTTACAACACCCTCACACACACCTAAATAAATCTACATATGCAAACAGACACAGCAGGGACCAGAGCAGGTCCAGGCCTGTCTGCACAGTCTAATCAGATTAAGCTTTATTTAGTGCTCAGAAAGAATGGGAACACATCCATTCATTTTACTGTAAGATATGTAAATCAGTCGATTAAAGTTACTCACACTGTTTCTCTGCTCAGATCATTGGTAATATATAGAAGAATGGAATACAAAAGTACAAATAAATTAATAAATCTAAAAATATATTGTGAAACCAGAACCTAAAATTTGTTCTTGGGTTCCCTTCAGTTACACCTCAGATTAATAAATCCAGCGATACCGACCTGTTTTTCTAACAGCTATTGCACTCCTACTGTAGTTATATATTAGTCATAAATAGTCCTAATATCACCAAATGATGTTAGACTTTTACAATGAGAATGATTATTTGTAGATCTGTGTGATCATCAAGAGGTGAAACTTAGTATATAGTCTAAATCTTCATGTAGAATACAGCTGTAATGTACAGTACCATAGCTGAACGGCATATACACAGAGAGGAGTGATGTAAGGTCAACAATGGTCCAGTGCTCTCAGAAGTTTTGTTTGTGTGTGTCTAAGAAATCGTGCAAAAGCGAGGGTACATTAGAAACTCGTTTAGTTAATGAGCCCACTCTCACCCACAACTCTCCAACGTCAGTGGAGCGCAGAGCAACACATCGTAATCCTCACAGCATGCACACACACGCACACACACACAGGCAGATGCATCAAGCCATGTCCCTCTTCTCCATATAAACGCAAACACATTTTGATTTTATTTCCATGTAACGCTCTTAAGAAGCCTGGTGTATATTTAGTGCAACATTATTACAACCTTAAATGCCTCCTGAAACTCAGATTCAAGTGGCCACCGAATGATTTCATTTAAGATTCAAGAACTAGAAATAAAACGAAAATAAAGCAACTTGTTCTCACACACACTCCTGTATCAAACCACAGTCAGCAAAAGAACCCAGTGGAAGCCATTGTTAAAATAACTGTGATGTAATCTACCAGGGGAGCTTGCTCAGCTGTGTATACGTGTGTGTTATCTATCTGAAAATCAGTTGGTCTGTCAGCAGCATCTGACTGCACACTACCAGTGGTCTCTTTATTAAAAACCAGACGTCCGCTGGAATCCATGCACAGGTGTGTGGGAAGGCTGGCCAAGCATTAATCACAGCTCTGTACCCACTGTCTTTATTTGTGAGTGCCGTCTGTGCATCAGTTTATACTTTTATGCAAGTTTATGAGAAAAAGCAGGACTGCAAACAAAACATAGTGAAGGTGAAATTAAACCAGTAAGGCAACTCGAGGCAGGGAGCAGAAAGGTCAATGAGTGACTGTACTTTTTGCTGCAATGATTAGAGGGCGCACACTTTTTGCCGTTTCATGCTTGCGTGCATGTGCATGAACTCGTGTGTTTCACGCTCGCAGCTTCAATTTTCATACCCTCGTAAACTTTATAACCACGCAAGCTACTCTCCACCACCGAGAAGCGTCATTATGACAAGAGTGCAAGTTATTCCTATATGTCTTCTTCACACGAAACGTATTCACAACTACTATACTTTACACGTAAGGGTATGTCTCTATTGGGAATTCACACTAAATGACGAACAAGCAAGTGCAATGACACAACAGGCTCAATGTACCAGAGGCATGATCTGTCTACACTAGCTTCAACGTACAAATTACCCAGATTATAGAGCGGTGTGGGTGTATATGTCTGTCTGTGTGCGTGCGTGTGTCTGTGTCACAGAGAATGTGTGCATGTGTGTGTTCTTGCGTTTATCTGTGTGCCTGCTGTGTGTCTTTAAGTGCTGAAACTCATGACTGTAAGTTAGTGTGTCGAGTGTGTGTGTGCGTGCTCAGATATGTGTGTACTTCCAAATGTGTGTATTCTTGTGACAGGGAAATAATAGTGAGGTTTTTTTTATCAGAAGGCCAGGTAGTAATCATGTTAGTCTTTGATCCCATGATCCTTACTGATCTGTCTAAATATACAGCAGACCTGTCCAGACCTGGCACCAGTTCCTCTAATCAGCACCCTCACCTAGCCCACTGTGTGTGTGTGTGTCTGTATGTGTGTGTGTTTGAGCGAGAGAAAGAGACTTTCTGTCTGTCTCTCTGAGTCTCCGTCTCTGCCTCTCTTTCATAATTTCTTTGCTTTGAATGTATTTTTCCCCCTGCACACTTTAAAGAACTTTATAGCTTTCTAATGAAGTCTATATAAGTTAGTATGTGGTCAGAGTGTGTTTGTGTAGCAGACTGTAAAGAAAGCATGCGGTTCCTGCTGCTTCAACACAAAGCAGAGCAGTTTGAGCTTTTTTTGTTTTACTTACATTTTACCATCCTTCATTAAAAAAAAAACTCTTAACCAAGGTTGGAATGAGATAATTATTGCACACACACATACACATCTGGTAATCATTAGCTGATGTGTGTGTGTGTGTTCAATCTATGTGGTAATGTACATGCACGCAGCTTCGTACATTCACTCAAGTGCTGTTCTTAAGAATATAAGACTTCCTTAGTTTCTTACTTCTTTGACTCCACTACATATCAGAAGGAAATACATTTATTTGATTTACATTGAGCTTTTACTTTCTAAATTTATGATCACTTGCATAATGAATATTGTTACTTTTGATACTTTTTTTGATACATTTTGATAAGAGTACCTAAAATTGAGTCCGATTCTGAGGGCAGGACTTTTACTTATAATGAGTATAAGGAGTATTTTTCATAGGTTGACACAGGTGCATCTGACCAAAAAACTTATTTTGGTCCTCAGGCCTTCATTAGTTAATTTTTATATACACAAACAGCACCGGTACTATAGACATATAAATAAAGATCTATCAGAGGGTGCAAGTAGCACCTGCTTCCTTCACCCCTCTGTACATGTGAGTCTGTGAAAGGGGGTATTACAGAATGTGACAGAATATCTTTCATATATTTTTATATGCACGATGCTTAAGGAAATACTGTATGTTGCAGTAACTGTGAAAAATAATACATTTAAGTTCAAAACCTTAAAAAAACGTCTCTCCCAACGTTTGGTTGCGGTTCAGGAAATAGATCTTTCTGTTGGGAAGGCACACAACACATTGTGGGTATTGTAGTTCTCTGGTTATGCAGCTTTTATAATAGTTGAGCTCATGTGGCTGTGATTGGAAATAAATGTGATTGGCTGATGGAGTGTGGGGTGAATGTTAGTGTGACCTTGTGTGTCCTTTACACACTGACGGGAAATCAACTGGTCCAAGCTCCAAGGAAAGCTATAATTCTGAGAGTAATATGGGCCAAAGGAGCATACACACATCTTCTGTCTCACGCACGCATACATGCACACTCTGCTTGCAAAGAGTAAAGTCCTAGCTGTGCTGTAGTAACCACATTAATTGGGTTGTGTAATTGTCTGGCAAAGCATTGTGGGAAACAGCCCATACAGATCTGTCCCTTCACCTCAAACCACTTTTTAAACATGGACTCCCATCGTCATGACAGTGCTGTCCAGGAAATTGCTGAACATGTGTGTCTGAGCTTGTGTGTGTGTGTGTGTCTTATTCTGTGATCGCCTTTGTGTGTGTGTCTCTAAGGCTCCTTTAAGGGAAGTGAGTGTGGTGGCCTCCCATTCCACCGCATGTCGGCTGTGGTTCAGCTGTGGTCCACCGCCAGGCCCTACATTTGGAACACAGAGAAAATACACCAGGGGTACTTGCTCCCACTGTTTTCTGGACGCGTCTTTCATCGGTTTGTGTGTATGTGTGTATTTTGGGTGCACATTTGTGTGTGTGCACGTGTAATAGTGCGCTGCTATGTTGTACTCTCTGCCCCTGATATTTTAAGGCTTTTTGGCCCCACGTCATGAGTGTGCGCTATATTTCCAGGCTGCAGTTAGATGACCGGAGTGAGAGAAACCCGTACGGAGGACAGGAAAGGCAGGAGGAATGAGGAGAGAGGAAAGCAAGGCGGGTAATTGAAGGGTTCAGGGTAATACTTAGGCCAAGGATGGCTGTTTCAACGTGTTTGCATAACCTCCTTGAACTTAATATTTAGCCCCACTCTGGAGTGAGTACAGGGCACGACAGAGCCAAATAGAGAATGATAGAGGGAGAGAGAAGTCGAATGATAGAGAGGTCCAAGTCCAAGGCGGAGGTGATGCCATTCTCTCATCAGGGAGGAGAGGAGGAGTGATGGAATGAGGATGAAGAGAGAAAAAGACAGCGCATTGTGGTGGCCTTCCTGTCTAAGAGCCTGTGATGAACTGTTTGACAGAGGGTTATTTTAACACGCAAGGACACACAAGACAATGCAGAGCACCTCCGTCTTGAATGACGCAACACAGAAACTGTTCCAGTTTACATTACTGACAGGCTTTACTGTAGCTCAACTCACCCGAGTACAGGAGAAGAGGGAACGCGAGTGAGAGAGCTGTGAGTTGTACGTTTTGCATTTGTCATTTGGCACAACACAAATAAAGCTTGCTTTGTTTTTATGATTAATTTACATAAAAGTGAACAAGAATGGGAAAAAAAATCAAATAATCAAGTCAGTTGATCAACAGATAATTCATCATTAATAATTCTGTTAGTCTTTGCACTTTTCAGGTCTGAGGATTTCTTTGTTTTAAAAAATCTAAAATGAATAACTGTAGGTATTTGATTTGGACACACAAAAAAGAAATTTAAACAGGTCACAGTAAGAAAATACTGATCTTTCTGACACATTAGAGACCAAATTTCAATGTAATTAATCAATAAATTAATCGATAATAAGAACAATATGTTTTCTCCTGTATTAAAGCAACAGTCTGTGTATGTGACACGCGCCTCTGCATTTATTTTATTTGTCGTCCGATCTGACCTCAACAATGCACCCTCTCCTTTGCAACATACTGTATAGGTTCATCCTGTGAAGGGGTGGGTGTGTTCTGGTCGGATCAGACATAGCCAAGAGGGTGGGTATAACTCATCAGTGTTTATACTGAGGCCTTAGTGCTCTTTCTTAACACGCTGCATATGTGTGTATGTTTCTCCTTCAATCCTTTGTGTGTGTGTGTGTGTGTGTGTGTGTGTGTGTCAGTGTGTTCTTACAGTAGTGTGACTGGAGCAGTGTTACTCACTCTATGACCCTCACCTCTCACTCAGATGACAGGGAGCTTTAAACAACCCAGTTGCTGTATATATGTGTGTGTGTGTGTGCGTGTATGCCTGAACTTGTGTCTGACTGCTAGGCAGGGGAGGCTTACACGTGTGTGGTACAGTACAGCCCCCTGTCTTGTTTTTTGTGCCTTGGGGAGACACTGTCAGTCAGCTGAGCGATGATAAAGGTGGAAAACAAACCTGCCCTTTTAAGAGAGTGCTCCCTGCTAAACTATTGGTACGATCCGTGGTGGTTTAGGGTCAGAGCTCACCTTATTGTTAGGGTGACTGCGTAGGTGGGCGTGTTTGTGTTTTTTTGATTTGAAAGACCAACCTTACAGATGTGCACTCAAGCAAACACACGTACACATGGAGACACCCAAGGTCATCCAAATGGGAAAAAGCTGCAAGTGACATCATAATCATCACTGACATCCCACAAGCCTTGTTTATTTATCCTGTTTTTACAAAAACAGGAATCCATCCACCCATAGCTGATACTCAGAAGGTGACGCAATGGAGCTGGAAGTGAGAGAGGACACTTAAACACACCGACAGACTTTTTTTGTCTTTGCATATGGAGATGCAGTCAGCCTCTAAAGCTTATAAGTTGTCACAATGTGTGTTTGTTAATCCTTATGCAAACGGAAAATATCAAAATATCAGTTAGCATTTTGAGGGGGAGTGTAGAAGCTACTGGATATGTTGACAAACACCAGTTTATCCATCAGTTGTCAAATATAGTCAATGATCACAGGTTTCAGGCACGATGATATCAAATCTGGCAACTTCACTGTGCCAACCTGTACAGTAACTTCCTCTTTTTTAGCAAGACTGGTTAATATGTTGATTAATTAGTCATATTCAGAAATGTTTGTAGGCATATTTTTGAGCTTGCTGTTCCCCCAATCTTTATTCTGAACTAGGCTAATTGTCCACGTCCACATCTTACACTCTGCACACACAAAAGATTGATTTATCTTTTTCATCTCACAGTCTTGCAAAGAAATTCCAAAATGTTGAACAATATGAAATTAAATTGAAATTACATCCTCATGTCTCTCAGATATTATGGTTGCCAAGACTTATAAGAGGAAGTAAGCACACTCTCTTCATTGTCTGCATTCACACTCACAGAGCCACCTGGTCTCTTTCTCTTTCTGTCTGTCTGGGTGTCTCTGGCTGGAATGCAGCAGTGACCGTCTGGCCCTGCTCATCTCTGGGAGCAGTCAGCCATCTCTCCTCGTCCCTGCTACCACTCTAAACATTTGGCTAGTTTTGGCAGATTTGTTGATTTTTGTCCCCTCGTATTTTCCCTCTTGTTGCTGTAAAACTGATACATACTCTTTCAATTAGAACCCCCCCCCCCCATCGGTCAGAGTTCTAGTGTGTGAGTGGGGGTGAGCAGAGTAAGTGGGTTGTATATTTTATTAGTGAAGTGAAAACACACACAACCTGGCCCAGTTCTAGGAGAACCATCTGCTGTCATGGATTTTTCTTGGGGAAGTACAGCTCAAGGTTAGCATGTAAAGTTTATCATTCTTTCTTGAAGCTCAGGATTAGCATGTACTGTCTAATATAGCCGCACAAGAGGAATATTGGAGTTGACATAAATTTTCAAACAAGACAAGGCATGCAAGTTTTATTTGTGGCGGGTGTATGGATAAATCCTATCTTACAGATGAAGACAAATACAGGCTTTAATCCAGGAAAGCATACAGAAGGAAGTGGGTAATGCATGCATCTGCCATGTGGCTTCAGGTTAGCTGCTGCAGGTTCGCATGGAGCTAATCCTACCCATGGTAGCCAAAACTTGGACCTCATAAAAATACATTTAACCCACATTTTGAGTTGAAACACAGATTTACCATCTTAACTGGCTTTGCAGTAAGCTTACCAAATGAAGCCAGACCGTGTGTTTTATGTTGGAAATAGACATTTTCCCTACCTCCTCAGTTGTAAATAACACAGTGTTCCAAGGCCATAAATAATAGTGTCACTCAACCATGCCCCATTCTCATGTCCTCTGCTTGCTCTCACCACAGGCCTCTAGTACTGCCTAGCCAGGGGCCCCCCGGCCTTGTGCCGCACCTTCACACACTCACAATCAAGGAACTGCCATAAAATGCCCGCGGAATGTTTCTGCAGCACTGGACAGTTAAGTGGTGGAAATGATCACAAACTGGAAGACCTCATAATGGATGTTCTGGGAACAGATATTACTGGGCTCCCCATGTTCTTGCTAACAAAATATATCACACATGCACATAGGACATGAAAGCGCAAAAGTGTGCACAGACAGGAAAATGCACGCACACATGAACACACTGCACTTAGGGGCAGACAGTATTGATGGTTCCCTCGGGCATCACACGGACGCATCTGTTTCTGTCCCACTGACTCTCCACACTCATAATTTCAAGTAAGTCATAACACAAATTATAAACACACATCCCTCAACCGTGACGCCTAGGAATAACAACATGGAGTGCGCTGAGCTGATTTAGGGTAGGCTGGGACTCTTAAATCTTTACCTTTGCTCCTTTCTTCCCTTCCTCCTCTCATTTTCTTCCCTCTTTTCTCCATCATGCAGCACAGGTGGCAGTCACTCTTGTCAAACACATACAGTACTCCCCTCTCCTCTAGGGTTAGGGTTCATCTCTTGCCATATCTTTTTTATTTTTTATTTTATATTCTTGACCCATTGGCTCTGCTGTGCTTTCTATCCCCCCTCACAGCCGCAGTACACCTCCCCTAACTTCCTCTTTTCTTTTTTCTTTTCTGCAATTGTACGCATGTGTCTATGCTCACTCGTGACCTTATCTTAACCCCCCGTCACCCAGAAATCTGTGTGACCTGCCAGTCTCTCATCTGCCCTGTGACATCGCAGTCTTTTCGACAGCAGCCCAACCTGAAGGATGTCTATATCAAAGTCTTCTCTCCTCGTTTTTCATTCCTTTGTCCTGAATTATCTCCTTCCGCCTCACATCTCCTTACCCTTCTCTTGTTCCACTCTTTGCATTCCTTTTTTTTCCTTTCCATATCTCTTCTGACCCCCTCCTCCTCCTCCTCCTCCTTTCCCTCTCACCTCTCATCGCATGGTCATGTACTTTAGCCATCCATCTCCCACCTCTGTAGATCCAAATGTCTCAATATGTCCCAGGGACCATGAAGGTTCAATTGGAATCACATGTTGTAGTCGAGCCAAGAATTTTACCCCTTATAAGTAAGATGTCAGTCCAGCCTGCATGCTTTTCCACAGAGCCT
Source organism: Larimichthys crocea (assembly GCF_000972845.2). NCBI lineage: Eukaryota > Metazoa > Chordata > Actinopteri > Sciaenidae > Larimichthys > Larimichthys crocea. The sequence goes on from NC_040025.1 coordinate 14,485,557, forward strand.
TGCATGCTCTGTCTAACCTACTCTGTAATACTATAAGTGATAGAGGAATGTGAGATTAATATAAATGCACAACTGTTTATGTGAGCGTTATGTTTGCCTTGTCAGCACTAGTAGTGTTATCTTATAGCATCTAAAAATTAAAGTAGATGGTTTTTTGACACAAGGGATGCCCCAGTGGGATTTATTTGTCCTTTTATTGGAGTGTCTTATGACATCTCAGTGCATGGGGTCTGACTTTTACAAAGACTAATTACAAGTATGTCATGAAAAACCATTTTATTCCCACTCTTTCAATCAGAAGGTAAATTAAGATAATCCTTTGTTTGTCCAGGAGACGCCAAGTCAAAGTTAAGCAGGGAGTGAGACAAGAGGGGAGGAAAGAGAGAAGGTTTACCCACTCGAGATCAGTCAGCAGATGCAGTACAAGCATTTATCTTTGTGTGCGTGTGTGCACGTGTCTAATAGATGGATCCTGGCTGCTAGATTCATGTATGTGGCAAGTGTGTCCTACAACTAAGGCCAAATGGCCGCTCAAATCAAATGTGATTAAATACTCCAGTGTGATTCAGGTTCAAAGGCTGTTAGTAATACTAATCAACACACACACACACCATGCACACATAATCACTGATTGAGGATGTGGGGAGACAAAGTTTACAGGCTGGCTAATCATAATAATGTCCTCTTTTTTTATTGTTTTAGGAAGACATCACTCAGCAGAAGACTGCTGTACCAGTCAGAGAGCACCCACAGGGAGACAGCGCCGTAATCTGCTGTGTTAATTTAGAGCCTGGAAGTGATTTAGTTTGCACTGAAGCATGGCAGCCACTGTGGTTGAGAGGTTTAACTCAGTCAGACTCTTACATCTTACATCTTATTCAGTAATTTTCAGCAAAATCTGTTTCTGCGCTAGGGAATGCATTTAAGAGGGATGTGACAGCCGTGTCGTTACAGCTTTCTTTTAGCTTTATTTAGAGGTCTGCAATTCCACAGATAACGTCAGAGTGTACAGAGACAACTTGGGTTTTTTGTTTGTCTTTTCTTTAGCTGAAGTAAAATGGAAATATGTCACTGCAACACTTGCTTGAATCAGCAAAGTATCATCATCGTCATTATTATCTTTCTTTTCCTTTCTTTTTTTATCCCTATGTCTTTCTTCAGTTTCGTTTGGCAGAATTAATGAAGTGACGAAGTGTCTCAGTGGTGGTCAGAAAAAGATGGATCTTTGTTTGGCTTTTTCAGATGAGTTCCCAGATTAGATAAACCTCCCCTTTAAAACTGGGGTGGGGTTGAGTGCCCCTAACATTTCACCGCTCCGCTTTTCTTCCACCAAGCTGGCCCTGCACTTAATGCATCAACCACTTAGGTTGCTTATGTATTGGTGACTGTTACATACTGGCTTAAATACGCAGAGATCTCGAGCTGTGTTTGCACGAGGGTATTGCTAAAGGGGATAAAGAAAAGTCTGAATATTGGGATGTTACAGTTTTCTTAGTGTAGTGTGGTGTAAAGATGGCCATCCTGTGAGTAGGTTAGGGCTGTTAATCTGACACACTGTTTACAACAGTGACACATTGTGCTGCATTCCTTGCCCATATATGACTCTATGGATCACCTCTTGGAGCCAAAGATTAAGTAATGGAACTGGGATTGCTGTTATACCACACTCTGAAATGAAGACTTCATCATAAGGCTTGAATTTCTTTGGCAACAATTACTTTCACAATTCTACATTGTGAATGGCAGTAAAGAGTACTTCTATGTACGTCCAATGTAGGTCGGTGCATTGGTGTGTAGGAGTGTGTGTGTTCCCATTACAGTGAACATTAAAAGGAATAACAGTGGAGGTGTGGGGAGACGAAAAGTGTCACATTGGTCCCGCTCTGTGATTAATGGTGTGATTAGCTGCTCCGATCCATGTCAGAACCCACATGCATGCACACACAAATACATGCACAAAATGCAAGCACACAGAGGCCTATTAATGGCCTTCAATGGGAGAATCCAGAATCCAGATGCGGCATGCAGATAATTGTACTAAAAACACTGAATGTTGAGTCCCAGGCCAGCAGGACTTTATTCTGAGTTCAGCATGTTTATTTTCGCAATTGAGTTATTTCTGCAGGGACTTAAATCATGGAATAAAAACACTCCAATGCAGGTCAATTTTTAATTGAGTCCAAAGTGTATTTTGAATTCACCCTCCCTCCTCTTCCTCTACCCGTCACCTTACACAAACCCACACATTACCTTACCATGCTAGTTTAGTGCCCTCCTAATTTCAAATGCTATTTAAGAGTCTCTAGTTCAGCCACGTTATGTTTATCCAAATTAAAATACCTTCAGTGTTAGACAACTTGAGACGCCTACGATGGTCATTCAGATGAACTTTGCAAAGACAAAGAATCACACATAAATGTGTGTTTTACAGTCCACCTTGGGTTAATGACCACAGTTGAGGAGGTGCGTATGTCTGGCAGTCTATGAGAAAATGTTTGTCCTTCTAAGGGTGTTTATAAGACTGGGTTTACAAGAAGACAGAATGTGTATTTGTCACAACATGGATTTACAACATCCTGCTTGATGATGAGGATATACGTCACTTAGAAAACTCAGACTTATTTCGAAAGGGTTATGCAAGGCATTCCCCCTGGGTCCTGTGGGTGTATAGGTTGTGTGTATGATGACGCTTGGTGGTATGTTTCCACTGCACCTGTAGACAGTCATTTGTTGCCACCCCCGTCCTTACGCACACCCACAGACATACACACACACATTGTGGTAACCAGCGGTGACAGAGGAAAGATGTCATATCCTCCTCAGCCCGCTCTATTAGCCTCTATTACACTATGAGTCACACTGAGGTACCACTAAGACAGCACTTAGCAGACCACTTCAAAGATGTCTGCTTCTTTTCTGTGGAATTGCTGTCTGACTTCAGGAGCTCTGGAATGACTGAGTTTTCTGTGACATCTGCGTACATACGTAAGGACCCACAGCTGCACATGCCGCGTATCTGTGTGTTCACCTGTCTATTTCCTGACTGTAAAACACATTTTAGAGTTTTTCTGGAGAACAAAAATGTTTAGAATTTGTCCATTTATGCCAACATTCCGTCTTACCTTTGGCACCTTTCTCTCCACATTTTCCACTCTTGTCCCCTCAGGCAGCAAGCTTTGCTGGCAGCCATCAGTGAGAAGGACGCTAACATCGCCCTGCTGGAGTTATCCTCCTCCCATCGGAAGAAAGCCCAGGAGGAAGTGATGGCTTTAAAGAGGGAGAAAGACAGGCTCATGCACCAGCTCAAACAGCAGGTACATCCACCACATGCGACCACCAAGCTATTTATATGTGCATATAAACGATGAATTAAATTTACGGTGGTTGACTCGCCTGCAAATTAATCAAATGAAGCCTGGCCTTTGTGGTCACTGTTTAGGACTGATCCTGGCTTTGTAAATCAAAGCAGGACTACAAATTCAAACCTGCTGCAGATGGTGAAGCCCCTGCCTGCACAAACAGCCTCATAGGCAGACCTTTGAACTTTAAAACCAGGAACAGATAGAGGTTAATAATTCCTGGTAGTTAACAGAGTAGACTTCCCCGCCTCAAACCACACTTACTGTGTTCCATCATCATAAGCCAAAGCAGTCAAGCCGGACCTGTGAGTCCAAATCCAAGCACGTAAACACAATGAGCAACTCTTAGAAATCATGTTGTAATCAAAGTTAATAGATGCACTCATGTCGCAGACGTGGGCTGGTATCATTGGTGAGTCACCGGCGGACTTTTTTGTTTTACGTCTTCTGGTCAAACAGATATGAATCCCAGCAGACAGTCACACACATACCGACAAGCATACACCTATTTCCCATGTTGTCCAGGCTGACAATATAACCTGAGGCTGATGAAGGTATGTGGGTCATTAAGGTCTGGTCAGACCACATCAGTGACTGAGTTAACGTGAATGCTAACGATAATGAGCTTACAGCAGGGAGTCCAGATATACGGTCTCCTGAGTCACAGAGGCTTCTGGGAAACATTCTGCATTTAAAAGTCAACAGATGCAGTGGGTTGGGTGTGCATTTAAGCGCGAACCTATGTTTGTTCGTGTCTCGTAAACGGTAAACAGCTCCTAGGGGGTGCAATTCTATTCAAGGAATTTCAAGGAAAGCTTATTATCTGTTTATCGCCATTGGATGCGTCATGTTTTCCCGTTGGGTAACCAGCAGTTACAGTCCACCTGATGATGTGATGAGCTGTAATTGTAACGATGTGGCCTCTGGGCCTGGAGCCGAGGAGAGGAGAAGAAAAGAACGAAAGGGATGAGAGCAGCATTTGCACATACTTTCTTTGCCCCTTTTTTTCTTTTACACGTAAACCTGTTCTGGCACACTTGCTTATAAATCCATGTAAGTACTACTGCTAAGTGGAAAGTGTACCAGACAGAGCTATGGCTACCTAGCACCGGGGCTTTTAAAGTGTTGGTTATCTATTAATGTTATGGATGCTGTAAAGTAAGTAGTTCCTATAGGGAGTCTTTGCACTACTTAGGTTCCTTCCATTCCACAGAATAAGCTCCCCAGAGATTATGTTGTCTGACATGACACACACCGGCTCTCTGTCTTCTGACCCATTGACACACATATCAGAATAGGTCGCCTTCCTCAGGTCCTCAACGCAATGGCGGAAGGAAACTGACCAGGAAATGCCAAAGAATTATGGAACTCGGAGTCTCATAGGAGAAAGCCGATCTGTAGAGAGCAGATAGATTTACAGATAGCAGTGACCTGTCTGACCTCCCCACGTCCCGCTCAAGATCTTGTGTGTGTGTGTGCATAAAGCCGGCGGTCTAAGACAAACTTTCCTTTCTCAGACAGTTTGCTTCCCTTTGAGGCATAGGCCTTCTTCACCAAAGACACACACCGCGATACACACATGAAGAGTGTAGTGTTTAGACTTCTTGAGGACAGAGTCGGAACAAATGGGTCCCCGTGTGGGAATTCTTTGAGTGGCTCCATCTTAGTGATGGACGACCAAACGTCACTGGTGCTTTGAAGCCGAGAAAAGATTAATTCAGAGTCCTCAGAGGTGTGCCATTTTCTGTGATTTTCTTTCTCCTTTTCCTCTCCCTCTCTTTTTTTTGGACACGCTCGAGCATCCGTCATTTCTCTCTCCATGCTGAAAAGATGGATTTTGTGTCCTCAGAGGTGTGCCATTTAGAACGGCTTATGTAAAACTATCTCCCTGCTTAGAGCGGGGTCACTATGTGACTTCGTTTTACTGGGATAGAATGGCAACGGTGCAAACACACACACACACACACACACACACACACACAGCCACACAGACCTGATCAAAGGAGTATGTATAAGTGTGAAAATTGTGCAGCCTTTCCCCAGCTGCCGGTTTGTTTAAGGCCCTTCTTGTCAGCCTCCTGTGTCCATGTGTGTTAATACAGCTCTGCTCTAATCAGGACAGGCTTGTGATTTACAGAGGGCTTGGATTGAGGTTTGGGATGCAGCTGTGAGCACAGCAGCGGGATCATCACTGCCATGTTTACACCAGCAGCTGCTCTTTGATACACACGCAGAGACCCACTCACCACACACACATACAGTCAAGGCCAAATCTGTTATGGTTAGAGATGTCAATGAAGAACTCTCCCCTCTCCTCTCGTGTCTCCCCTCCCAGCAGTGCCACCTGTGTCTATTCCAGGCAGCCTGATCTACAAGCAGGCCTGCGGGCCATTACTGAGCTGTTTACTCTGCAAACCCCCTAATTAACACTAATTAAAACACACACATTCCACCACATAGACGTTTTATATGCGCACACCTTCTTTACACAAGCACACAGGAATATGCCTGTAAGAAGAGAGGTGGATGTGTGTGTTTGAATAAACTGGATGGCCACATGTGGGCTGCCCTGACCACACACTCAGTCTCTTCCAGAAGCAATTCATCACTACATTCATTTGTGTTTGTGTCTCAGGTCATTAAATATTAACTACACACACACACACACGCACACACGCACACATGCGAATACATTCTAGGACATTTGGCTTCTCATCCTATCAAACATGGTTGTAATTAGATGAACAGGAACAAGTAATATGGTTCTTATTAGATTAGCTGCAAGGACTAAACACACATTAGCCTTTTGGACCCTTGGCCACAAATTAGTTGCAAAAATATTTCTCTATGAGAATTAACTACCATTATTAAGCATTGGGAAAGAGTCTATGTGGCAGCACCTACAGTATGTACTGCATAGCAGTACAGTAGTTTAATCAGCTGCATGGTATATGATAGTGATTTCCCTGGTCTCAATGACAGGTGTCAGCTCTGTAAGTGTTGCAATTGAAGCCAGCCCCACCCAGTAACACCTGCTAGTGTCAACACCTGAGGTCACGGAGGGCCGTACACCTCAACCTACCCTTTAACTGCTCTAACCACTGGTCTTGTGTGTGTCTGAGCCCTCCTCCATACCTCACTCTTCATCTTTATCTCTGTCCCTCTCACCCCTGTGTCAATGTTCTCACCTTATCTAAGCAGCTCTTCTCCAATTTAAGCTAATTGCTAACCTCTTTAATACCAGCCACATCCTCTCCTGTGATCCTGACTGGCTCGTTTCCTCAGTCATTAGGTCTCAGCTCCTTATCTCAGCAGCAATGTCCCCAGGCTGCGTACTACTGTAACACCATCTCCCTTGTACCTTCACAGCTGACTCAGTCTTTTTGTCTCTTCCTGCCATGTCTGTCTCTCATTTAAAACAGGAAAGCCGCAGCATTCTGGATGAGAGAAGTGTGCATATCTTTCCTTCCAATCATCTTCATCCCATACACAATCCCACCTCCTGCTCTGTAGTCATGTCCGGCCTCAGGCGACGTATCTGCAGTCAGGGGAATAAAGCTCAGCCTGTCAATATATCTGCACCCACTCTGTCTCTGTCGATCTCACGGACAGCTGGCCTCACTGGATTAAGGCTGATTGTTAACGTTAAGTCAGCTTTTGCTGTTATCTCTCTCCAAAGCAATGATGTTGGCAGGATGACAGCCTCTTTCACAAACACTCACACAAATACATACAGATGCACAGACAAAAACAAAGGACACATAGTCATACTTACCCTTGCATATTTGAGTGCAATTTTAATCAATGACATCTAAAATGAGGTTGCTTCATCCGGGCCAGAACGCCTGTGGCCTTAGGCTACATGAAACACTCACTAACTGTTCTTACTAGCATTCATCTAATCCAATTAAATGATAATCTCCAACATGGATGACATTTGACAGACTTACAATATTTTCATCAGGCACTCCGACTCACTCAATTTATGACCTGTCAAGTGTTGTTAGCGGCACAGTTTTTATCATCTGTGATGGCTTTCAACAAGCTTTCCCCCCATCCAAGAATCCCTCAGCCTAATCATTCTAAGACCCCGAGAACTTTTTAAAGAAACAAATAGGCAGTGTTGGGGAAACAAATGGCCTAGTGTACGCATGTTATAATTATGGATTATAAATTTTCTTGTTTATCTCCTTTTCTTTTGGCAGACTCAGAGCAGAATGAAGATGATAGCCGATAACTACGAGGAAGATCACATCCACCCACAGCATCATCCTCACCATTCTCACCACTTGCATTCAGCAAACGTGCATCACCGAAGCCTGCCAAGAGGACCCCCACATCCCAACCACAGACCCCCTATGGACCAGGTCATTATGAATGTGCACACACAAACACAAGCAGGGACAGACAGACACACACACTCACCAACACCAAAAACTCCAATGCTTGGGCTTGTTTACACAAGTTGACATGTTGTGGGCTCTCTTCTTCATGCTTTTAAAGTTGATACAATTTCATATTTGTCATCTCCACCAGTCAGTTGTGGTTGGACACGGCAGCATGAAATTTCCCCTCTCTCTTCTCCTCTGTCTCTTCTCCCTCAACCCCATTACTTCATGCCAAGTCAGACTTATTCATATCAGCGAGATAAGGAGCCTGAAGGGGAAAGCTGCCAAATGAGTGTTTTTGATCGATGGGATTTGTGTGTGAGATTAGTTTATATATCACTCACCTCTCATACGAGCTCCTTCTTTCTGTCTGTATCATATCCAGACTACCCTGAGGACAGACTTAATGTGTCTGTTTAAAGACAGCTGACGAAGAACAAACTGTTGTTGTTATCAGAGCAAAGTGTTTGTGTATCTGTGTCAGCGTGCGTGCAAGTGTGAATACTTCAGGCATATGCATGCCTGTACGTTTGCGTGTGTAGACGCACACCTGAGTCTTTGTTGATACTGTGTACCCAGATGAAATCGCTAACGGGAGAAAGCAATCTTCAAAGAAAGACAAAGATGATTTCGCAGTCCACATTTCCATTAGCTGATAAAAGCTTCGGGTTATTCGAATGCAATATAAACTCATCACAGCTCTATTGTTGTCAGAGGCTGTGATTGGGGAGATTCCAAACTATGAAGATGAAGTGTGTGTGAAAGTGTGTTTGGAGCTTTAATACCTTTAATACCTGGGGATTTCCACCTCTGTCCCGAAATCCCACATCTGTTCTATTTGATATGCACTATTACATGTTTCTAGACATTATAAATGTTTCTGAAACTGCTGTCTAAATTGGAGTCAAACATGCACCGGGGATCCCCTGTCCTTAATACCGCCCCAACACACGCACACACAGACAAGCACACAATAATATCTATGCATCACCCCACACATACCTCAGCAATATGTAAGAGGACAGGATAGCTGGTTTTAATATTATGTTAGCCTTTTACGCCCGTGGAAAGTCTATTTTTGATTCCTAAAAGAATGTGAGGGTCTGGGGTTGATTGACATCCATATGCACACTTTTCACTCAGCCACACTTGAGTTATATATTACAGCAGGGTATATTTATGTGAGCATTTGCATCCTTTTGAACAACAGAATGAATCTACATCTAATTTTGAATTTTTCGCAGCATATGTTTAGAAGTTTAAAGTGGGGAAACAAATGACATGGATAATGATCTTAATCCTTGAAACAAAAACTCTGCAATCCCACAAGGACCACCTTTAAATTCTAGCTGTGTAGTTATTAGATTATGTTATGTTGTGTTATTCATCTGACTTGCTAAAATAATACTGTAACGCTGTCAAGTCTGTGCATTGTTCATTGTATTGTAGTGTACGTGCAACCACAGTGGGCTTCATATTAAACCCCTGAGCTGCAGGGGTTCAGCGTTTAGTATCACACATTACTCTCACATTATTATTTTACACATATAAAGATCTTTCCTTCAGTATGGCTATGCAGCACTGTTTTACTGCAGCAGTATGTTTATAGTGTTTGACATATGAAACAGTAGCTCTCTGCAAGTGATATTTCAATTTTTCAAGTTGGACTGAAACAGCCTTGCTAAAAGTTTTTAGGGTTGCTGGGAAATCTTGTTAAGGATGTGGGGAATAACAAAATAACAAAAAAATCTGAGCCAATTGGCTAAATTAGACCTTCTCTTAAAGTTGAATTTTAATGTCTATAAAAGGGAACTGTGATGGCTCACGTCTTGTGTGCAACATTTGGGGGAAAATTAAAGTTGAATAGGTTTTAAAGAAGAACAAAAACGAGAAAACCATTAAATTAAGTTTAGATGAAAGTCAGTGGTTGCAAATGTGTTAATTTGCAAATTGGATTAAGTTAAGGCACGTTGCATAGGAACAAAACGTCCAATCAGAGATGTGTGTCAAGACGTCATCATCCACTTCTGTCTGCAAGCTACAAGCAATTGTCAGCTAAATAACTAAATAGTTTCTCTGTCGATCTCCCTCTTATGTCAAGAACACATGCTTCAAGAAGAACAGACCTTGTTGACAGAGGTCAGCCAATCACCTCATGGCTTTTCCTTATATCTGATCTTTGACCTAATGGGGAAGTTGGGCAGGGGTCAGGTTAAGGCCTCCAAGGTGTGCGTGTGTGTGTGTCTGCATGTGTGTGTGTGTGGACAGCTGATGAGGGATGTCAGGTCACACAGTCTGGATGCCACTAAAGTCCCAAAGATTAGACTGTTGTTCCTCTAAACACACTCCTTTAATCTCCCTCTTTCAAACGTAATTAATTACTCTGTTTTTCTTTCTACACTTCTTTTACACTTCAGTCTCTCCTCCGCTTTTTCTCTTCTGTTGTCTACCTTTTAAAAATGCTTTTGCCTCTTTTTCTTATCATACCTCTACTGTGTCTTCCTCAACATTGCTTTTCTTCCTTGTGTATTTTCCTCCCACTAACATTCTTTCTCTCCATGCCTCCCTGTCTCTTTCATTCTTTCCTTCAGTCCTTTCTCTCTCTCCATCTCTCCCCTCTCAAATGTAATATCCAAGTGCGGCCAGTGGTTCAGTGCATTGCTGGGTCCAGGAACGCCACTCGAAGGATGATTGATGATGATAATGATAATGATGATGAAGAGGGTCTGCACGCTCACCCTGGAGACCGCAATGCCTTTCCAAGATACAGCTAGTGCCATGAATAACATTACAGTGACCACACATGCATTTTTTTTTTTTTTTGCATTTGCGTTTGCTCAAACACAAACACATATACACCGAATGCACACCCAGGCTCATTTGAGACACAAATGCATGCACTGGAATAATGGACACAGGTTTTCTAAGGAGCCAAACCACATGCCATTCAAAGCGTGTTGCTACAGTTAGTGGATCCATCCCAATCTTCTAACTATACTCCCTGTCCTCTACTTAATCTGTGATTGACTTCGTTTGAGGACAGGTGAAATCTAATCAGAGGAGACAAGCACTGGAAGTTGATTTAGCCTCTAGAGATGTACCCCAGGTCTGTGTCTCAGCATGAAGTGTGTGCAGTTTGACGGGCATGTTGTGTTCATGTTGTTCTCATTTAGCCATGCCAGCACCACTGCCAGATACTTGGCAGCAGCCTCGGAAAGGAAATAGAAAACAGCCATAAAGTGTTTATCAGAGAGAATTATACAACCTTTTTCTTTTGGGTTGTTGTTCTTTTTTTTTTCTAAGCCCTAACATGCTGCCTGCTTCGGGTTTATGAGAAGTAGCACATGGTATTTGCCCTGTTTCTGTGTGTGTGCATTGCTGTGCGTGTCTGTGTGTGTATGTGTGTGTTTAACCTGGCAGTGCGAGTGGTTATAGGTCTGGCTCTGTTTACAGGGCCTGTCACAGCCATTCACTGCATGTTAGCATTTAGCATTGAGCATGTTCCATTGAAAGGCCATTATAGCTATAGCTTAGCTGCTTAGGTGTAGCCTACTGAGTTTACTGAGCCTGTCACAACCACTCAGTCCAACCAAAGCCACTGTGGACTGCAGCCAAGGCCCTTGTGTTTTTTGCTCTTATGTAGCGTTAGCATAGACTCCACTTTGCCTGAGTCTAGTTGAGCATTATGCAGGCAAGAGCTTGGCTATAGTGAGCTGCCAGTTCATGCTAACCATTGTAATGTTAGTGTCTGAGTGAATTAGCCTTCCTGTTTGCAGGGCTCTCGCCTGCACAGTTTCAGCCCCAAGGAAACCCCTTGTGTGTTTAGTTATTGGTTCCTAACAATCACACTGAGGAAAGCATTTCATATGATATCATGTGCAGCTTTTCTGAATGAGGAGCATGAGCAGGATTGTTTTGATTAAAAGCCACAGGGGGTGAGGAGGACCGTAAGATTAGGCAAGGAGACTTCACTTGTAAAGACATAATCACTGGGCCAAAGTTTGTACGGTAAATAGCTTAGTCTGACTTTTCACATAAAGTATTGACAACATGTAAAATGATGGTTAATGGGTGGATAATGACAATTATTCTTCTCCCTATGTTTTTCTTACAGGATGATGAAGAGGGAATATGGGCATGATGAACATCACCGTGGTAACCCTCCATCCATTAATCCACAGTGAGTTTCTATTGCACAGCATTCTTCTACTAATTTTGAAGTTAATAAAGTCTTTGCCAGGATGTAGTTCTGTATATCTGCTATAGATATTTTAATGATCTTCTACACAATAGGCTTCCTCAGTGGGCTCGGGTAACCATTAGCCGAGCTATATTGATGGTACCACAATAACCACAGCATTACCCAACTCTGACAGAAGAGAGTGTAATAGAAGCCGGCTCTTTTTCCCATTGCTTATGAATTTCAGTCGACTAAAGAGCCTCAGTTTATTCAGAGGTTTATGGCTGCCATTCTGTGAAGTGCAATATGCTGGCCGTGCTGCGTGCTGTGTGTCTGTACTCTGCGGCTATATAGGTAGCTTGGTGGTTTCAGACCTATACACAGCCCTAAAGCCAAAAGCGAGTGTACCAGGTCCCATAGGTGATAAAAACGACACAGTGAGAAAAACCAGAGATGGACAAGTCTGTCTCCGCTCGCCACTCCCCACTTTTTCAGTCGTAGTAAAGTTTTACCGTGCTACCCCACCCTGTTGTGTGCCAGTGTGTGGGGTAGTTAATTACAATACAACACAGAACAGTCATGAAGCTTTTTTTTTCAGCTGCAAGCTGAAAAAGCATAAAATGAAGAATGCAGAGTCATAAAGGATAATTCCTGTTTTGGGGGTTTTATATTGAAGCCCCCCATAGACTCAGGATGCCTTTGAACGCAGACATGCAGCATGAGGTTTGTGCAGGGAGGGTTGTGGTGTGCTTGGAGGTGTGTGTGTGTGTGTGTGTGTGTGTGTGTGTGTAAGACAAAGAGAGACAGAGAAAAAGAGAGATTTATAAATGTACATGTGAGAGATGAGAGATAGAGATGGGGAAAGAAAGGGAAGGGGGAAGGGTGCTCATGTATTTATGTGGGAACGACAGAGAAAACTAGGCAGCATGGTATACTCATAGTTTCCAGTGCATCTCATTCTTTTCCCCCAGTAATCCACAGGTGGACCATCACAAGCAGATTCTGTCTCTAACCTCAATGACTTAGTAGTTGTGCACTTTGCCCTTGTCCTGCTTTAGGGATTAAAAGTCCTATAGCTTGTGTGTGAGTAAATGGTTTGTCTTCCTACAGTGCAAAGCTTTAGTGTGTTTAGCTGTGATGTTTGTGTGTGTGTGTGTGTGTGTGTGTATGTGTATGTGTGCAAGAGAGCGTTGCTGAGCTATACAGTGCTGGAGCAGCCCACATAGCCTATAATCCAGTCCATGTGTGCTGAGAATGCAGCAGTGTCAGGATTCACCGTAATGAAACAGACCACACTGCCCCCTTTCTCCCTCTCTTTCCATCTCTCCATCTTTTTCCATCCCTTCTGTTCTTTCCACCTCTCCCCAGATTTCTTCCCTGCTCTAACGTATATTCCTTCAAGGTAAACCTAGAGTTGGACCCGTGACTAGCCTACTGCTCCGGTATCTCCAATCAGATATCACGATGTCGCGTGTATGCACGTGTGTGTGTATGTACGTGTGTATTAGTGCTTCTTGTCCCAATCTAATAGAATAAGCCCGGCACATTAGCCTTTAGCACAGAGTGGTGTTGTGGCTAGTGATATCAGTGCTACTCATCTATCCACTGCTGTTATTCTGGCAGTGCACAATGCGAGTGCAGCTAACGTGTATTAGCCATTCTCTATGTGAGAACAGATGGGAGCCATTTAGCGGTGTGTAGCTACAGCGCAATAAGGCCAGACCTAATCCCCATATCCTGTCCCTGAGTGAGCCCTCCCTAATATGAGCAAACAGAGATGACAGCACCGATAGACAAATAGCCGGGGATCAGTGTGCACGTGTGTGTATCGGAGTCTTTGCAGGCGTGCATTCTAGCTTTGATTGGTGCGTCTTATGGATAACCTTGACTCCCAGTGCTAGACTACATTTTGAATTCCATGCAAACCAAAGTGCTGAGTTTGAGTTGGCAAGTTCAAGTTCTGAACGTCCAGGTGTGGATTTGTATTGGTTAGGTATGGTTCTGTCTAAAAGGACACTAGGCTCTGATTGGCTCATTGTGGTTGTGTATGTCCTGCTGTTGATTACAGAGGTTTTGTTTACCCTCTTGGCCTCCCAGACCCCCCTCTAATGAAATAAGAATGTCCTTTTGGACAGAGAGCACAAGAGAAGGGGGTTGGAGGAAAAAGTGAAGGAGAACATGGGGCCAAAAGAGTGAAGCGAAGTGGGGGGAAGAGGTTTTCTGGAAACATTATGCTTTTATCCCACCGTGAAGTTATTTGTACTGAATGAAGCGAAAAGAAGCTGAGAGGCTTTCTAAGTGGGGACAGAAATATGTTTGTGTACGTGTGCGCGTGTGTCTTTGTGCATGTGTGTGCATGCAGGAAGGAGTGAGGCCTTGTTCAGGTTAAAACAAGTCAAGAAGATGGCTTTCATTTGCCTATGCTGTGTTTGTGCAGAATGCAGTGTTTGTATGTCTTCATTTTGTATGCCAGTAAGTATCCCATTCTTGTGTGTGTGCCGAAGCAAATAAGTCTTAATTCAGTGGGAAACTGAAATTGGACAGCAGATACTCAAGCCCATTTATTTTTCTGTAATACAGTTTAGTTGAAGTGTCACAGAAATGTTTGTGCCTGTCTCTCAGCCTGATTGTGATTGTGTTGTTCTACCTTCAAGTCCAAGGGCTCCACCCTACTAAGATCAGCCTCAACACTGACCTGACTCATGAACCCAGACTGCAGCGATCGTGGAAGCAGAGCAGGCAGGAAACTGTGAATTTGGTTGACAAGACGATAGATCCACGCCACAAACAGCTAACTGTGGGAGGCGCCTGGTGGCCCCTCGTCTGTCTGTTGGGAGTTGAACTTTTATGAAAGTCAGAATGTGAGTGGTTTTATGTTGGCACAATGTTTTGTTTTGTTTTTTTCGGATACCACGTTCCACATTCTAGTTTTTTTGTTTTTTTAGCACATGTTCTTAGTTTTTTTTGTGTCACCGGGTTGGGTGCAGTGGTCCTGATGTGTGATGTGTTCAGCTTTGCCTGCAGCAGAAGTTTTTTTTTCGCAATATCTGCAGAAATTCTAGTCATATTATATTGAATGATGTAATGCAGGAGCGAAATACCATTAACTCACTAAACTCACAGAACATATATTGGGTGTACAACATGCAAATACATCAGCAAATTCATTTAATTTCTATGAATATTTTAAAGAGACTAAATACATACTAGAATGTAAGTTATATAGTAAGTTATTAATCTGTGCCACATACAGTATGTTATAAATCCAGACAGATATGAGAACGTAGAAGACAGAATAAGAATATTCTAGTCATTTTAACATGAGGTGGTGTTCATAGTTTTTATAATTCAGTAGGCATGCTTTCTATACTGTGTTTATGAAGAATATTACTAATTATACTTTTCAATGACTGGAGGAAGAGGACGCACAAACAAAACTCCACCCCCGACAGCCAGCAGGCCCACCCCTACCTGCAGCAATTGAGATTGCTATTCTTTGTGCTCTCTTATCTTCAGGTTGATAATCAAACCTCAAAACCAAACACTCTCACAGCACATTAAATTGATATCGGAAAATAAAAACATGTGAGTATCGACTGCGGGAAATGACATCACCCTTTATTGTTCACAATTTTACAATTATGATAATAGCAGTTTACGGCACAGATGTGTCTCTGTGTTCACATTCCTTTTAACAGTAAACAAAATACCATGCTTTAAATATTAGGTCTACCAAATTATCATTGGTAAGTTTTAATTCGAGGTTGGCTTTGAAAGAAAACTGCCGACGGCATCTAAAACGGTCGAGCCTGCCCTGCCACTTTTTCTTCACTGTGTGCCATGTTGAATCTCCAGTGTAAACAACTATTACTCCATGCATTAATTACTACAAACTGATGGCACGTACTGTATATTTACAACTCGCCTGAAGAGATATTGTAATCATGCAATCAACACAACTCAGTAAATGTTAAATAATGAATACATTCGTTCTCGTTAGACGATCTGGAGTAAATACCAGACAATAGTTTAGTCTTACTTCATTATTCTGAATATGTTTGTCCCGGCTGTAGTTAGGAGCCCATTAAGTCTGTGCCCAAATCCCTCTGTGTGTCTATATGTGATTGTGTGTAAATGTGCATTTTGGTAATGTTTGGGTATGTGGGTACCTCCTAAAACATGTGTGTCGCCGTGCTGTGCAGTATGTCTTTGGTGACCAGTGAACCACAGCTTGGAGGTCAGTAGAGGCGTCTGACCGAGGCCATCCCTCAGCCAGCTGTCAGCATCATCAGCCTGTGAGGTCAAAGGTTGTTCCACCAGGTTGAACATGAGTGGAGAGAAGTCAATAACTCAGCGACACCTGAGCAACGACATCTGTGCGCGCTGTATGTTGGATCTATTTCAGTCCATCCTCAAACAACACCTGAATTATTTTCCAAAAGACCCTTTTCTTGTGACGGCGCATGATGCTGTGGGTCTTTTTGTTGGCAGTGAGCATTCCAAAATTACTCGTCCCATGAGGATCTGATAGCTCGGGTCCAAGACTAATGGGAGATGTAGTTTTTAAATGCAAACATAATATTAATTTTAAAGTGCTCATATTTTCCTCATCAGTACAGTAGTTAATAGAGGTTTAGTCCCTGGGGAAAGGCAGGGTTTTGCTGAAAATTAGAAAAGCCTGTTTGTGAAAGGAAGTGGTGGTTTTTGGTGTGAGATAGGATCTCAGTCATAATGATCTTGAATATTTTTAAACTGCATTCATCCAGTGACATCATGATTAATTTGCCAGTGACGTACTGTTGTTCAGAAATGCCACAAACATTATTGTTTCAGTAAGTAAATGGAAAGCGGTGATAAAGTTGCTTTGTCACTGCCTGTGTATGAAGCTGTAGACAGACAGACACTTCACCAGACAGAGGGAGGAGGAGGAGGGGGGAAGGAGGTTGGAGGAAAGGAAGGACTGGCAATGTTGTGAGGCAGACAAGTTTATTCATGTTATTTTGTGGTTTTCTTGAAGTTGTATGCAGGAGAGGACAGTTAGACACCTGATGTGTGGATCATAAGGCAAGGTTTGTCTGAGTAAACTCCCTTTCCCCACCCACAACACACTCATTACACACGCAGAGACATGGCCACACACACAATCGCTCGTGCAAACCTGTGAATGTGCAGGAGCAAAGACTAATACTTAGGTTTTGTAATTCTAGTTCTGTCATCACAGCTAAATCCCCACTCATTGATGTTTATCCATGCAGTGAAAATTTGCACGTGTACGCTCATTTAATCAGAATGAATCCATGCAGCCCTGTGCAGGCAACGCACTCTGTCGGTTGGGAGATAATGGTGGTGACTCAGAGGCGTGTCCTTAGCCTTTTTTTCTCATCCAAGCTGGCCAAGTACGACCAAAATGGGATTCATCCTACAGCTGCTGATGGTGGCCTGAGTCAGCATCCTCTTGCAGCCTCAGTGGGCCATGAGCCCAGACATTCCCACTGGTCATGCTGTCCAGTGCCCCAAGGATATTTTAGTTGCACTTTTTAAAATTAGATTTTCCTTTGATATTATTTAAGGATTTCTTTTTGTTATGGATTTAGTTCTAGTTTTGATTTGTAAAGTATTCACTTCTAGTTAATGCGGTGTGAAAATATAACATTATAAAACTGATAGATCTTGTCCTTTATAATAGTTGGCTGAGTTGTTTAGAGTAAAATACTTAAATACACACCTGTGATGGCATTACATAAGTATTACTGCACAAAACTTATTCTTAAAAAATGTAAGATTTTGTGAATCGTCCCTGCAATCTTACTACGACGAGAGAAGATACTGGAGCAATATCCTTGCTTCTGGCATTCCATAATTAAAATGCACCTGTTCAGAGTCAAACACACCTGTACCAGCAATAAGGAGTGCTAAAATAATTGAACACTACTTCCACAATTACACAGTTAATGGTAATACCAGATAAATATATCATTTTATACCATTTTATAAAAGCAATAAGACACTTGAGTCTGTGATTTTCACTGATTTTGGCTAGGCTCAGCTTCACATTGTGCCTAACAATGCCTCTAAAATCACAGTAGACCACAGCCTCTTAGAGCTTATTGCTCCAAGAGGGCATTTTGGATTTTGGGTTAAGCATGTCCCAGTCCAGTCGATATCCCTAACTGAATAAATAATCTTATTCTCTCCTTTTGTATAGTACATTGCTGAGTGCTCTGACTAAGCTTTATTATGAATTATGCTACAGTGTGGTAGTTAAGTGGTTTTCCAGGTCATTGTTGTTGAGGTTTTCAGTTCACACACACATCTGCCAGAAGACAATAAGCACTTACTGTCCTTCCTCTAGTGTGTAATTGAAATGACGCTATCGTGCTTTCTCATGTATGACCACTAATTCATTGGCTCCGGTTCGTCATCTCAAACACGCTTTAAGTAACATTAACCCCAAACAATTGGCTTATCCTGACTGGCTGAGCTTATACATGCAATTTTACATGGCGTGGGTGTGTGAATACTTTTTAAATTATTATTGAAACATTCAAAGTCTATGAGCTGAAATACTTTTACTGAACCACCTTATCCTCTCCTCTTCTCTCCTCTGTCTGAACATGCCAGGTGTGATTCAGTCTGTGTCTGTAAACTCCTCTCTGGTTTGCTCTCTGCCAGCCCCCAGTCATAAATCAGTACACCTCAAGCTGTTGCTATTTTTCACCTCTCGCTTCCCCCTTTTTTTCTGTGTTTGACTCTTTAGCAGTTATCTCCATCGCTCTTTCACATGCTATTGCCACAGGATGCATCCAGGTATTTTTTGTGGTTAGATGACAGGGACCAAGAATAGGTTAGAAATTATTTGAAATGCAGAGCTTAACATTGTGTGATGGATCTGTGTGATGGTCAAAGTGGTTAAAAGATTGACTGAATATCTTTAGTGTTCGTTCGTACTGCGCAGCCACTTGTGTGTATGTAAAAGAAAAATGTAGAAAGAGGAAAAGGAGAGAGAGAGAGAGTGGAACTGCCGGGATTATAAGGGTGTTTCGTGAGCTTATGGAGATGGCAGCGCACAAAAGCCTTTCCCTCAGGAGAATCTCGCACCTGGGGAGACACTTGTGAACATGTCCATGCATTCGTGTGTGTGTGTGTGTGTGTGTGTGTGTGTGTGTGTGTGTGTGTGTGTGTGTGTGTGTGTGTTTATGTTTGAGAGATGAAAATCATTGTGCATAAGAGAACTCTCAGTGGGATGCTCTGGCGGTCACATCCCCTGTTCAAGCTGGATTACATCCCAAAGAGAAAGTATGAACATCCACAAAGAGGCACTGATGGAGGGAGGTATAGGGATTTGGAAACAGAGAAAAGGGAATCACAGCCTTTTGACTTTAAACCTGTTATTTTCCTCAGACTTCCTGTGCTCTCCCCTCTCCCTCTCTCTCTCTCTAACAAACACACATAGTCACGTGCACATACACACACACTAAAAGCACTAAAACACCACACAGCCTCAGGTCATGGGTAAGTCCTGTGTTGTTTCCCAAACTGGGTTTTGAACATATAGACCCACCCCTAGGCTGCCAATCATAGACATGCCCACTGCTCTGAGATAGAGGGAGGTGGGTGTGTGAGAATTCACAGAGGACTCACACCTGTTGACTTTACTATATGTGACACCTGATCACTGATGATATTGTACCACTCACTTAAAGGATATCACACCCTACAGTACTTGTCGCAACTTAAGCACCACTGCACACACACACACACACGCACATATGCAGACATACATACACTTGAATCGCCTAATAGAAAGCAAACACGTATGATCAAGATTGACACCCACGGAAACACTGTGGCAAAGGAATAACACTAAATGTATTTTAATAAGTAATAGCAGAAGGAATTTCACTATTTTCTTTCCCTGTTCTAGAAATGCCAGAGCTGCTATCGGACACTCCTTGTAGAATTGAAGAGGAAAACTACTGTACTGTACTGTACTGTGCTACTGTAATAACATTAACAACCTTTGGACTGCCACTCACCATTAAGGGCTGACCACTAATTAGGCCTCGTTTAACAGTAGGCTGCAGTTTATTTCTCACGCTAGCCCAACACTTTCCCAAAGGTCATCCACTTCTCGGAAGCTTGTAAAAAGCAAGATGTGCTGTGTTGCCATTTGTCAAAACAACATTTCCTCCATAATTGATGCCTTGCATTGTAATTAGTTATGATGGCTTTCCTTTTTTCAAAAGACGAGTCGCTGACATTCTATATCAGTGACCTATTCGAACATGCATAATGTTTGTTGAACTTAGGCTTCAAATCCCCAAATGGGTCACAGGCCTGCTGCTGCAGGGTACCCATATGACATGGGTAGTAAAATGTTTTAAAGCCCCAGAGTCTCAGGGCTACAGAATAAACTTCTCATTTGGGCCCCATGCTAAAAAAAAGTGTATAAACCCCTGGCCTGAAAGAAAGTTAGTCCAGCGCAGCTCAGCTTTTTGGGCTGAGTGGTGTGTTTTCAGCCAGGTTGTGTTTTCCAGTGAAACCTTAGAATTGGTTGCCAGTATGGCCTCTCTCACTGTGTCACTAGATCAGCTCAGACAAGCAGATTAGTGCTGTAGCTGCTCTGCCTGTCCCTCACAGCTTTCTGTATGTCACTGATATAATCCTTGTCATCAAACCAATGGGTCAGAATACTTTAGAGTGGTGTCTTTCCCATACATGCATGCACTCACACTCACAAGCATACTTACCCTTACACAACTTACACATGTGCAGCAGAACTCCTTCTCCCCCTCTCCCTCTCTCTCTCTCTTATCTGAGCCCGTGGAAAAGCCACACTTGTACGATGACATTCAGCACAGGATTAAAGCCCATGTAAGACCCTCCTCAGCTTACACTACTGCTGCCAAGAAGGGATCTATACAACCACACACTCTCATGCAACCGTGTACACACACTGGCAGAGACACAACTGCATGCGCACACATAGACACATACTGTAAGCAGGCAAGCACAAACTTGTTTTGCGTGCGCACAGTCTCATACACACAAATCCATGCACCCTTATTTCTTAGCATGTTGGACTCTTTTTTACTGCAGACTAAAGGAAGTCTAGCTCCTCAAAGTCAGTCACAGTCATGCACACGCACACACGCACGGACAAACACACATACATACTGACGTTCTTTTGTCCCGCATCCCACAACTATCCTCCTTGCTCTTCTCACTGAAACAAGGGTATCCTTGCCAGGAATGAGCCCAGACACCAATCCCATCTGTCTGGAATGGAATCATGGACACCCCCCTCTTCACGTACTGTATATACACACACAAAATCACATACATGCAGCACTGTTTGCACTAGCGTTGCCTGGACGGATGGAGATGAACAGTTACAGTAGAGAGAGGGGACTGAGACTGGGGTAGATTGAATACAGACTCTGGATTTTAGTCATGCTAAGGCCAGACATTGTCAGGACCTTAGTTAAGATGCTGCTGTGTATCTAGGTCACATTGTGTGTATGTGTTTTTCTGTTTTCTTGTGTTTGTGCATACCTCTGGGGGTTAGTTGGTTGGGTCTGGAGAGGATTCTCATTGGAATGCGTTCTGATTGGGCTAGACAGCGATCCTCTTCTGATTGGTTGTTTATCCCCAGGCTTCCACTTTGGGGGTTGCTTTGAATCAGTGCATCTCTGTCAGTCTTTCTCCATTTCTTTCTGTTTCTTTTCTTCTCCCTCTCTCTCCATCTCTGTATCTTGTAGAGTGCTGCCGGCTGTGTGTTTGATGTGAGTGTGTTTGACGGGCTAAAGCAGAACCAGCAGTGGGCTGCTCTGTGTTTCTGCCAATCCAGCAAGACTCAAAGTGGAGATGGTTGCCCACAGTAACCTTAGGTGCTAAGTGGTCAATTACAATGTACTTTATCAAAACCGAGTTGTTGTGTTATTTTACATTGCGTCCGCTCATACAGAGTAGTAAGCAGTCTCTAATGAAGCCGTAGCTCTGTGGCTGTGTTGTGTTGACCGCGTAATTTACATACTCCAACTGGACAGTTGTTTCCTGACGTAGCCGCTATACTACACATGAGGAAGTAGTTCATTTTCTCCCGCAAAGTTTGTTTCAGAAGTGCAAAACAGCTTTTTCTGTCTTTCTGTGTTCAGCTGGTATTTTTTCAGTACTATTATGGATGAAGACAACACCTGAGTTTCGACACCAATAGCAAAATCATTGTGAAACATTAACGTTATTATATGTTTTCCTTCGAAACAATTCCCAAAACACTCCTTCAGAGTGTCCCGGTGGTTGTGTGGTTAAGTAACTATATCCCTTCTTCTCTCCTTCTCCTCTGTTTTCCCCCAATGTCACCATCAATGTAAGCAGAAATGCTAGAAAATTACAGTTTAGAGTTGTCTTTAATAGTCGGGATACAAAAAATAAAAAATAAACTGAGGTTGGTGTCATGTCAGCGGCCACTTTTGAACTTTGTGACTTTTACTGAGGCCTTTTGTCTGTTTGTTTGACTATTAACTGTAATTCAGTGAAAATTATAACGCTGACTATAGTATTTCATTGAGTTCACTTGGTAAGATAAGACTTAAAATTATGGAAAAGAAGAACCACATTAACCTTCCTGTTACAGCCAACCTGGTCTTTAAAAACACTACTATCACCCACCTGTAATTAAAACTATGTTGAACTGTACACCAGCTGGCAGAGGGTGGGGGAGAGAGAGGTAACTGAGCAATAGAGACCTGCTTGATTATTCTTTCTCACCAAAAGCAGAGTAGAGCATGGCAGGATAAAACCTAACACCAGTCATCAATAGGTGCCATTGTACTTTCACTCCACTCTAATATCCTATCCAGGAGTGGCCTAGCCTGTCAGAGTGTGTACGCAGCAAGGCTTCAACCCTGAAGCTATGGGATTACCTCCACTGCTGGGTGGTCCTCCTCCTACTGATCTCAGAACAGCATCACAGTTTACTGCACACTCATTCTAGGTGTCAAGATTATGAATCAGGTCAGGTCACTGAGGTTTGTGTCGGAACATTACAAGCTTATTATGCTTGATGTTTGGCTCGATATGAATAGATTTGCATATTACGGTTGTTTCTGTAAACAAATGATCAGAGAAGAGCCTCATGGTACGAGAAGGGGTCTTGTGACTTTAAGGTTGTTGGATTGAATCCCGAGTCTGCTTGGGAAGACTTGGCTGGGTAAATGAGTTCTGTTTGAGCTCTAGTGTTACTGCTCAGTGGCCAACTTTCAAAAGCCGCGGTTGTATTATGCCGCGGTCAAACCAGAAACTGGCAAGACAAAATTTACTTGCTTACTGTGGCAAACAGCGGGCGGGACAGGATGTAGTGTGGGCAGGGTTGCAAGCACAAGTTAGCCAGCTAACATTAGCATTCCACAAGTGGAAATCGATCCACGTTTTTTATCAGTCCACGAGAGGAAGCGAGGGGAGTGAATTTGGTGCAACTGTGGCTTCATTTAAATTAAAAAATGTAATAAAATTAAAGGTTAGAAGGGTGGAAAAAAACAAAGAAAGCTCTGGGATGTTTGTAACAAGCGTGATGTTGCATGGAACAGTCATAATCACAGACAGGCACAATCACAGGCAGTTCAAAGTGATGGCCATTAGTCATTGTTTTTTCTCTCTTCTTTGGCTTCCTACTTTTCCTTCCATCCTTGAATTCATCACTCGTGAGTGGTTAAGCTCGTTGTAATGAGGACAAAGCACTGGTTGGCATTTCCCCACTCACAAACACACACATGCGCATGTACAGACCCAGCACATGTTCTCCATAACAGAAATCCCAAAGACAGACAGGTAGTGTGACAGGAGTAGAGCTGTCGGAGGCCTGGCGTTCTCCCCATCTGAAGGGATGGGAGCGGAGGACAATGTAAACACTCTGTCACACACATAAACAAGGCCGCGCTCAGGTTTCACTGCACAGTTAGAGAAAACTCACCCTCTCCTTTATAGAGAAAGTATTTGTGTAATTTGTTTATGTGAGATTCCATAGCCCTAATGGGCAAATGGCTTTTTCGGGATCACACTACACCTGAGTTCAATTTCACTAGCTCTCTCACAGACAGATCGTAAAGATGGCATACCAGAGCGGACGCAATCTGTCTTTCTCTTCTGTGTCTCAATTTAATTTCTCAGCCTTCCTCTCTCTCACATTCTTTCTCTCTGCGCCCCCCCTCTCTTTCTTCCTCTCTCTCTCTCTCTCTCTATGAATGATAGCTATGCAGTCTAATTCAATAAATACTAAACAAGAGATGAATCAGAGTGGTGTTGAGGCAATTTTTAATGTTGAGTTTGACATTGGTTTCATTAGAGGGATGTTTTGTGACTGATAATGTAAGCTGAAAGCTATTTGAACGTTGTGGTTGCATTCACTTCTGATATAATTCAGAAGAGGAATTTGTGAACAGGCCCCAAAAATGTGACAAATACCTCTTAGCTGTGAAACAGCTCCTAATTAGCAAGAACTCCCAACCAATAAAGCTTGTCTGCTGGCAAACAACATGTGTGCATGTGTGAGTGTGTGCCCTTCTGCATGTACTTATGTTTGGGTCAGCACAAAAGAAAAACAAAACTCTTCTGGGGAATATAATCCAAACAGTATATAAAACCTATATTTACAATATTTATTGTTCTATACTAATAATACCCCCCCCCACACACACACACGCGAATGTGTTCATCCATGGCCAACTTTAACATCCTGCTTCTCCAGCAAGACACCATGTGTTTAGCAGCACTAAAAACAATGGCTTAGCAGAACCTTCTGCACCGCAATGCAAATGAACAGAAGTGCAGGCCAGAGTACAAGACCCAAACATGTGTTTGCTTTGTTTTTGCCTTCTAATTACATATACACATAGTTATTTCTTTCACACAGTGTTTGTGTGTAAAGTGTGTGCGTTTTCGAAACCCTGTGTGTGTGTGTGTGTGTGTGTGTGTGTGTGTGTGTGTGTGTGTGTGTGTGTGTGTGCGTGTGTGTGCGTTTGTCTGTTTCCCTGTTGCAATGCAAGGCTTTGTGTCTGGAACTGGTGTGTCTCACAGCGGGCATTCCATTCAAACTAACTCTGTTTGCTTAGGTAATAACTAGGCTTAGCCATAATTTGTTTGTGTGTATGTTTGTCTGCGTGCATGTATGTGTGTGCATGTTCAAAGGAATAACTCCCATTTTACACATTTACACATAACGGCAAGCCCCATCCCTTTGAACTTGGGAACAAGCCATCCACAAATGCCTTTTTTTTTTGTCTTTTTTTCTTGCCAAAGTCTTGTTTCTCTTTCCCCTTTCTGTTTGCTCCCTCAAAATGGCAATTAGAATAACTTTGGCTGTTAAACAGGCTTTGCAAAATACTGCCTCTGTGCACCAGTAAAGATCAAATACACTAGTCAACATCATGTTCATACTGATTCTTCATTGTTGATCTTGCCACACGTACACCACCTACTGAGAGCATCATTTTTCCTCAATATCAGGTCGACAGGGGTCAATAATTGCCAGATCTGCTAAGGGGTTTGCCAGATCTGAGTGGTGCTGCCAATTTGTGAGTCCAGCACCACACACATGCTGTGATTACAGGCCAAACGTTTTATCAGTGATGTCAGCTGTTATGTCAGCTCGCTCAGCCCTACCTCTGCCCCTCTGCCTCATCGTAGCACTACACACACACACACACACACGTTATCATCCGATGCTCTGATGTCAGAGAGCAAGGGGAGAGACTGATTCAATTTTGTGTTTTTTGGACGAAGCAGCAAGAAGTTCCAAATTTTGAGTTTTCAAGCGCTCTCAGACCTGCGTGTGTATGTGTTGATCCTAACATTACAAAATAACTTCAAGTGAGTGCATGTTTATATGCCCCGAATGCACGAGGTCCACTTTTGTTGCATATGTGTGTGTATGTGTGCCTGTGTGTCTGTGTGGGTGGGTGAGTGGAATGAGGCAACATACCGTGACTTTATCATGGCAAAGCAGAAACAGTATTAACAACTGGTGAAAGATGTTTTGTGGACATTTCTCGGATTCCCTTTTGGTGGAAAGAAAAATGGGGAGAGATGAGAGGCAGAGAGGAGAGAAGGGATGGGGGAGAGATGGGAATAAAAGGGGGGAGTCGTCGGAGTAATGAATAGCTATAGATCTTCCAGTGGGTTTTAAACTGTGTTGCTGTTCAGTGATCAGTGTAAGCCTCCCTGTACTCATTCTCTATCATCGCTTTGTGGCAGTTTTAAATTTCCAAAGGCAGGAAGTGTTGCTTGATTTCCTCTTTCTTTGTGTCTCAAGTGTGTGTGTGTCTGTGTCTAGGTATGCGTGTGTGTGTGTGATTGTGTGTGACTCTGCCTCTCTTTCTTTCTCTGTCACTTTACTCTCTCTCTCTCTCTCTCCCTCTGTCTCTCTCTCTCTCTCTCTCTTGCATTCTCACACACATACAGATGTGGGATAGTTGTTTGCTTTTCTTGCCAAGCAAAAATGCTTTCTTCTCTTTGTGACCCGCTTTGGTGTTACCTGACTAGTGTTCGGTGTGTGTGTGTGTGTGCGGGTGTGTGTGCTTGTCTGTGTGTGTGTGTGGAGACTGAGAGAGTGAGCAAGTGCTAAACCCAGTTCCTCGCCTGAGTGCCGCTGCAAAGGCCCAGGTTGACAGAGAGGATTGAGAGTGTCATCCCCGGGATTAAGCGTAATGAGCAAGATTGACAGACAAGACAACATTGTACACTCACAGACACACATACACACACACACACATACACTCTAAACATACGCATAGAAATGTACACAGGCAATTATAGGGAGGTGTATCAAAGTGCTGGGATAAGCCCCCGTTTAAATGCGTGTGAGCAGGCTATTCAATCACAGCGTGCACGCCTCTACAGGGAGGGAACAGGGATTACCCCTCTTTACTTTCACTGTATCTTTTCTTTTTTTTTTCCCCCCTCTTATGTCTCTTTCCCACTCCCAATCCCTTTTGTCCTCTCTCTTTCCTGTTTCTCATTTTTTGGGTTTTTGTGTCAGAGCCACGATTGCACTCTCTGGTGTCAGGCTCGCTGGGCATTCCTAAAGATGGTAACATACATTATGAATGTTGGCCAGGACCATGTTGGACCCAGTGTGTTTCAGTCTGAGCCAGTTGGTGTTGGAAGATCAGAAAGCATGTGGTTTACCTTGGTATCACATTACTTCTTTTCATTCCCTTCTTTAGATGACACTGTTAGCTCTTGGTATCTTGTAGCTGTAGAAATAATCAGATCTGGAAGCAGCAAGTTAGCAAGTTTCCAAATTTAGTATTTTTTCTCTCTATTTGCCATTTGCACTTTGTAGGTTTCAACGAGCACACATACAAAAATGTTGTCTACATTTGTTTTACCGAGTATTCTTTGAATCATTTACCTGTTTGTCATGGTTGGGTCTGGAATCCATGTGTGCCGCAGAACTTCAAAGGGCTTTTTTTTTTTTTTTGTCAGAAGAACTTGTCCATTTTTAATCTATAATTGCCAAGTGGGAGCTCACAATCGCCGTCCAATCAGATAGCAGATGATAAGTGTGGCATGTAGCAGTCAGCTCAACATCCATCAGGCCCTCCTGGCCTAGGTGCAGGCTTGTCGGCACAGTGTTCACTCGAGGCTTTGCTAGATTCCTTGAGCGGGATGATCAGCTTTCATCTTATCACTTTGCACAGTGACACAGGCTTCAAAGAGAGCTGGTCATTTTTACTGGCACTGCAGTGTGTGTGCATGTTTGTGTGTGTGTGTCTGTGTGAGCTATCGACACATTCCCAGAAAGCTGTTCCAGGCTCTAGGACTGTGTTTAATGAAGGCAAGGGCATGGCTTCAAAGAGCTGCAATCCAATCGACATGTGCAGAAGTACACGCGCACGCACACACACAGCACACATACACCTCTGCTGGTTGGAACAAATGTAAGCGTTTGAGCCCGGTCTTGTAATTTGGCAGTGCGCTTCTTAACCTTCATAAGATGACTGAGAGACACAGATGGATATGCGAGAATGTGAAACTTGTGTAAGAGGGAGTGAATGATCAAAAACATGCAGCATTAACCTTAACAACCTGAGAAATTGAACAAAACATTTCACCAGTTCACCTGTCTTAGAAGCAGAGGACATTTCTGTTCTTATAAATGTTATAAATGCAAAATATTCTTAAGCTCAAATACATCAAGGATTTTGTGTAACTGTGCGTACACTTGTTTGTGTTAATGCATGATATACTCTGGCTGATGCAGCCCATGGAAATTCAAGGCGACATGTGCTAAGTTGGAAGAATGATGAAATTTTTGAGATAATGGGCAAATTGTGAGAACAGAATTACACAAAGCTTAGAGCTGGAGCAATTCCACATAATATTGCTGTCATTTGTAAAAGTCACCTCACACTCACTAGATTGTTGCTGTCAGATGAAGAATTTCTATTTCCAACAGGCAACCTTCCAGGATAAAAGATAAGATTCAAAGTGATTTTTTTAGATTGATGCTGATAACTTTGTTGCAACAGTGCAATGGTCTTTTAGGAACTTGAACATGAACAGTTACGAGATTTTTATGAAAGCACTTGGAAGGCTTTTACTCTATTTGGAAACATGAGATAGTCCCAGGCCTATGACTGACCCTCAAACCGTTTGTTGGAAATCCCTCATACTTTAAGGTTTACGAGTGTGCATATGTTTGAGTTTGGATGTTTTAATGTGTGTGTGTGTGTGTGTGTGTGTGTGTGTGTGTGTGTGTGTGTGTGTGTGTGTGTGTGTGTGTGTGTGTGTGTGTGTGTAGCTGTGTGTCTCTGTGCCTTTGAGGTGTGTTAAGGTGTGTTTCGCCCTTTGATGTTTGGCATTGGGTTTATA
This sequence comes from Larimichthys crocea, assembly GCF_000972845.2. NCBI lineage: Eukaryota > Metazoa > Chordata > Actinopteri > Sciaenidae > Larimichthys > Larimichthys crocea. Next base: position 14,514,356 of record NC_040025.1, read on the forward strand.
AAGGGGTTGGTTAGCGGCATAATTTTTTCTTTTTCAAAGTGTTGGTGTGTGTGTGTGTGTGTGTGTGTGTGTGTGTTTCTGTGTGTCTGTGTGTCTGTGTGCCGGCCAGCAGAGTGGATGTGGTTCACCTTGCACTGGCCACCTGTAAGCCATCGACAGAAATTAGCCTCTTTAGTCTTGATGGGTTGCAGAACAGAGGAGGAAGGGGCGGTGAGAATGTGGTAGAAGGGCTGTGGGAGGTGTGTGGATGTATGTGTGCGTATGTGTGTGTGGTGAAGGATATTTGGACGTACCGTTTTCCAAACTGATCTCTCACTTCACCATTGTAAGACAAAGAGGAGGGGAAACAAGGTATATATATATTATATATATATATTATATATATATAGTATAAGATATATTATATATATAAAAAATATACAATGGAACCGTTTGTTTCTCGTTTGTCTTTACTGTCTGGGGATCTGTGTGTGTGTGTTATAGTTGTTTAGCTCCAGATTCTGGCTGCAGGCCCAACCCTGCTCCAGAGTTTTGCTCTGACTCTGCTAAACACACACAACCTGGACTCATTACGCTCCGTAAACAAATAAGTCGTTAATACCAGCCTGCAGGCTCCACACACACAAATACAAATCTATAGTACTTCTGCACACTCGTGGACACATCACCAACCACGCCCATTCCCACAGTGTCCAAGGCTCCTATTGGCTGTGGGGTTTTGGGACTAGCGAGACTAATGATGTGGTCCTTGTGTTCCTGCTTCCTGTCCTTTGCTGGAGGACTTCCTGTGGCAAAGTCATGTGGTCCTGATTACAGTCCACATCTAAGACCCCGCAGGACAGTTTTCCTACGATACACACACACACACACACAATAGATATAGAATAACCTGTGTCCCTCTCGTCAGATATGTGATATTATTGACCAGGAGCACTGGAAATACTGAGCATCTGTATTTACTTCTCTTTTCTTTTCTCTTTAAGTTTCTCTGCCTGTTTCTGGTTTTCCTGCCTTCCCTTGTTCTATAGCCAGGAGGTTGTTTGGTGTGATGAGGGGTTGACTGGTCCTGTTGTGCTTTACTCACTGCTCTGCAGCCCAGCCCTGGCACCAGACCTCACAGCTGGGCTATTGATCAGCAGGTTGGTTAGTTTTGTGGGGAACGCTGCACAAACAGTGACTTTTTTGTAAAATCAATACAGGTGAACTAGTGCCAAATATGAGATAGAAGAAACAAACTTTCTTTGTTTGTGGATTTCCTGTGAAATCCAGACATTACAAAAACCATATCAGTGGTTTTGGATTTTTTATCCCAGAAACTAGAAAACACACAGAGGAGATTTGCTACTTACAGCCACAAAGTAAAGTACTACTTAACGTAACATAAAACTTGTCTATCTAACCTGAGTATCTAATATAGTTGCCTTATTGTTGCATGGTAATGCAGTTACTCTGTTATGACAGCTCTTATTGTTGGGACATTCAAGAAGTCTCTGTGATGGTTTCCAAGCAACATCAGTTTTTATTGTGAGGAACAGGCACATTTGCATTACCCTTTTATAGCCTGTGTTTGTGCTTATTGTTTGTCTTCTTGGTTTAATATTCTGACAACATAGCATATGAATTCAACTCTCGTTGGCAGCTGGCTCTTTGTTGTTGGAGTGCTCTTGAATGCATCACCAAGTAGAATTTCCAACATGGTTCCTGCATCCAAATGCATTACAATCATTAATGCAACTTGCCAAAAAAACAAACAAATAAAGAAAAAAAGTATTATTCACAGATGTATTACCTGTCTCTAGCACATTTCAAGTATTTACAAGTTAATTACAGAGGATGTGCTTTGGAAAATAGTCAGCTGTAATGTAAACATGATTTGTATTTGTATATAGAATTTGATGTTAATGGGATAAAAAACATGCAGAACATGCAAAAGTATGGTTTTATAAACAGGTTCGATACAAACAACTGACAAAAACTGGCGTGATCTAATAATCCCTTGCTATTCTATTAGTAATTTTTTACATCTTGTTTAGCAGAAACAGCCCTATTATCATGATGGAGCATCTCACTGTTTAGCAGCTCCAGCCAAATGTAAAGTTGTCATTCCTCATCTGTGCTCTCTAGAATAAAAAAGTGTGTGTGTGTGTGTGTGTATGTGTGTATGTGTGTGTGTCTGTGTGTAGAGCCACTCTCCAAGGGGAAATTGTTAGCAAATGGGCTCCAACTGCTGGCCTTTTAGCTTTGCAAACACAACCTGAAGGCCTCTCCCCACATCCCCTTCTCTCCACTCACCCCGGCCCCCCCCCCACACTTCATCCACCCTCCTACCCACTACAATTCACCTGCCCAACAACCCCAAGGTTTCTCATCCCTCTGCTCCCTCCCTTCCTTCCCTTCACCCCTTTTTTCTATTTTGCTCCCACTCACTAACTTAGATATTTCCATACCTATTCATCATTCTCTCTCCCTCCCTCCCTCTCTGTGTCTCCTTCTTCACACACACAGAGAGTCATTCCTGAGTGGGTAAATAGAGTAAATTGAGGCTGACCCCCGGGGTTAGCAGGGGCCACGCTCTCTTTTCATGTCAAAGCCATCTGAAGGCTGATTGGTTGATTGCAGTGCTCTCCGCTTCCAAAAGGCTCCCTTGTGCTGCTGTAATTGCCCTATCATGCATGCGCACACACATCCACATACTTAACGGACACACACACACACACACACACACACACACACACACACACACAAGCATGCACGTACATACATGCAGACACACACACACACACACATTCTTACAACCAAATGACTTAATTGGTGTTAATTGCATAATGACAGTAGTGAATTGGACCTGGGTCAGAGGTGACACAGGTTTGAGTGGAGAGGGGGTTGGAGAAAGGATGTTGAGAAGATGTGAGAGGAAGGCTGGCACTTCTAGTCTGTCTCAGCCTCCCTCTCTTTCTTCCTTAGTTCCAGTACTAAGCAATCCTTGACCTGATTGCAGAAGTTGGCCCATGGGGATGCCATACACACACACTCTCTCTCTCACACACACACACACACACAAAAACAGACAGCCCTTTGTGGCATGGAGGGATGCTCTATACACTTAACACAAGGATTCAATTTGACTCAGTCAGCATCTGTGGCTGCGTATGTGTGTGTACTTAGATGTGTGTATTTAACTATACCAGCAGAGTATGTTTGTGTGTGACTGGCATGGCAGCTGAAAGGGCTCTATTGGTGAAACCATTTAAGCCATCATCATTAGAGAGTTGTTGGTACAGAGGTGTGTTTTAGTGAAGGACGTAATTGGCCCGTCATAGTGCTGTGTAATCTTCTCATATTCTATGAAAACAGTGAAAGTTATTGGCCATAATGGCCATGTTTAAGGTGGGGCATTCCCATATTAAACATAAAGCATCTTTGATGATACAGGCTGAGATTGAATAGCAGAGAGAGAGGGCGTGGTGTCTGATGTTGGGTGTGCACCAGAAGCCCTCCAGTCGTATCTTCTGTCTCCCTGCTTTACTGTACACATTTATTTCCCTTTTATTCCATGGAAATCACTCTACAGTTATGTGTGTGTGTGTGTATGCAGTTTGGACGCAGTATGTACTCGATCGCGTGATTTCAAAACCAGAGCTTTCTCAAGTGGAAACATTGCTGCGTCTGAGACCACCCGGGATTAATTTCTCTTTGTGAAAATGTTATTGTGTAGATGCATGCATGCGTTTGTGTGCATGTAGGGACTGCAATTAAATGAGTAGGTATGTGCACGCGTGTGCCTGAATCCCTGTGTGTTTTCCTGCAAGTGCATGTGTGCATGTGTGTGTGTGTGTTTGTGTGTCCTTGTGTGTGGGAGTTACAGTATCCCCCATCCTGCTGTTTATGGGAGGGAGTGAAAGCTGATGGAAGGTATGGAGAAAGATGGGCCAGTGATGACATAGCCTTATGTTCACCCCCTCTGGATGTGGCCTACTCTATATTAGATCTATCCATCATAAGGCTACACTCGAGTCCCACATGCTTCCTATACCATTCAAAGCTACATGTCCTCTGTACATATGTTAGTCTCATCAATGTTCTACTCATATGGTACATGTGATGCTCATACTTGTAAAAGTGTAAGAGTGTACTTTGTCATTCCCACTGCATACTTAGAGTGTGTGTGTGTGTGTGTGTGTGTGTGTGTGTGTGTCTGTATTGACTTTCTTTAAGTGGTTTTGGAAGCTCAGATGATAGACGTATGGGTTTTCTTGTCGTTCCTCAGAAAGACTTCCCCACAGGCTCATCTAGACACAAAAGGGGTTGTCACTCTGGCTTTCTGATCTCACTGTGTGTTCATCTGGCTGTGTGTGTGTGTGTGTGTGTGTGTGTGTGTGTGTGTGTGCGAGCAGACGGTTTTGTGTGCATGTGTAAATGCCTCCGTGTGTGTCGGGGCTGTCACCTGTTCCTTGTGCTCTGTACGAGCCCTGTCTCTGGGCGACCCTTTGATCTGGTCGACAGGAGATTCCTACAGTGTGAAATAGCCCCAGCCAGATTTGCTCAATGAAAGAGCAGGCCTTAACCACTGTTATTACACTCATTTTTTTTTTAAACATTGCTTGTTTGTGTCTCTCTGTCTCTTGTTCTTTCTCTCTTATTCTCCCTTCCTTTGTCATTTTCTGCCCCCTTAGTTGTGCTATGAATGTGCTCGTAAGTGTGCATAAATCTTAAATTGGAGGGGATTTTCTGTAATATTTACCGCAGAAGCCATTGCATTCAGTCATAGCTTGAGTCAAAAAGCCACTTAGCCCTGCAGTCAAAGCCAAGGTTACCCATGCTCTTACTAAAGAACAGATGTGTAGAGGTACTGTAGGTATGGAATCCAACAGTACAGCAATGTTCCTTATTTTCATCATTGAATCCATATTTCTAGGTGGATAAATTGGATCTGATACAGTGGTGCATGATATTTCTGCTACTGTTGCATGTTCATGTCAGGAATGTGTGAGTTTACAAGTGTATTTGTTAACGTAAGAAATTACATAGTGCCACATACTGTCTCTTTATAGCTCTATAGAGACGAGGGAAGTGCTCTTGCTCTTGCTCTCCCTCTCCCTCTTTCTCTCTGTGCCTTGACAGTCTGACGTTAGTGTGTTAGGTAGGGTGTGTCTGTCTGAGCTGTTGAACATGTGTCAGAGCCCAGGTGGGGAGAGACACAATGCAATTATCCCTGTGAAACACTACCCATGTAACACAAACACTGTACACATGTGCACTGGCAGTCACAGGGGCTGATGCTAATTTATTTGTGGTGAGCTATACTACGTAAAAATGCAACATTCTGCAGACTGAAAAAAGGAGTAGAGTTGAAGAGACGGGGGAAGAAAGATGGTGACATTTCTTTGATTGCAAAATTAGTATTTGACCAAAAGGAATTAGAAATGTGTTGTGGGACTTTACTCTGCAGTGTGCAGCAGAGATGATGCCAAGCTAAGCAGCGGGTATACCAAGGCCAGGGCACCTCGGGGAGTAATCCCTGTTTGTTTAACCACTGCTGGGCACATTTACCACTCAGCTGGCAAGTGTATCCAAAGAAATGTCATCCGACATAGCTATTGCATCTCACTCAAAATACACATTCTTAAAGGATAGATTTACAATTTTTCAAGTCTGTCTTAAAACAATAGTCAGGTGCCCATATTAACATTGAAACCAGTTTTGTTTGGTTTAATCATTCCTCGTATTTTAAGTCCTTCTGAGAAGGAACTATATTCCAAAGTTCAGCTAAGTGGTTATCTTCCAGTATTACAGTCGTTTTGTTTTATTACTTTTTTTAAAGAATGTTATGTCTTAACGTGATGGCAATGAATGTGTGTGTGGCCGAGGGCACATGCAAGGGGCTAAAGGTTGGAGCTGAACCCAGACCACTGCAGTAAGGACTCTATATGGAGTGCATGTTCTACTGGGTAAGCTACCTGGCGCCCCCAATGTTGCAGTCTTTTTAGAACAATATTCTCTTTTTGTTACTTCTCCTCAACTGTAGCTCAGCAAGATAAAACAAAACTCTCTGGGAAAACATAAAGAGGCAATTTTGTACTAAAAGACTTTGGAACATACCCACTTGATTTGTGGAACTCAGACTCCTAAAGCCTTATTAGTTTCAGATGAACTTTGAAATGCACTTTTACATTACTTACATAAAAGGAAGCACATAAGGAAGGAATCTTAATGTTTATGTCGGCATGTGAGTAATTGTTTTAAGACAGACTTGAAAAATTGTCAACCTATACTTTATGGTTTTAGTTAATTGCCCTACTGCTTTACTATCATGTGATATTCATCGCTGGCTATTTTTTAACCTCAAGTTTTTATGTGTTAAGGGAAATTAAGCCAAAAACAGCAACTCATGTTGGTATTCATATTTTTTATTATTATTTTGAATACAGAGATAGTATCACTGGGCATAAAAGTGCTTTCCAAATTCCAAATTAGGCATTAATTAAATATAAATCCATCCATCCATCTATTATCTGTAACCGCTTATTCTCATCAGACTCCTAACATTCTCATCAGGGTCACGGTGGAGCTGTAGTCAATCCAAGCTGATTCTGGGTGAGAAGTGGGATACACCCTGGCCGAGGGGCCAGCTCATCAAATATAGATATAAATATTTGCCTTAACTATAGTTCCTATGAGCTACCAAATCTACAATGCAATGTCCATTTTATGTCTAACAACTATTTGGGTTTACTTCTCCTTGAACTACGTAAGTGGACTGAGATGGCTGTCACCTGTCATTACAGCAAACTGGAGGAGAGATGTGGGGTATGCCAGTTAAACAGACCTACTCAAAGATGTGGAGTAATGTGAGTGATGGTTGAAAGTCACAGTCTGTGACCTGAGAAAGCTCCTACTAAACATCAGCACATGACCTTGCTTGGGAGGCCTGAATTCTTTCAGTCTTAAGCCGATACTATTCCCAGCACCACCCAGACAAAATGGACCAAGTGTTCACACACAGACATACACAAACACACGCAGACACACCAACATCTTACCCTGCAAATTTTACGAGTTTCTGGAAGTCTGCACACACTTCACAAAATCAATTTTCACAGGTCATTTAAGTGCAAACCATCAGCATATATTGTTGAGATGTTTGGAACAGCACAGCGTGAGTTTTAGGTATCTGAGTCAAATGAACCAGAGTTGAAAAGTGATCCCTAACTTAGCTAGCACATCAATATTCCACATCACAGACTTTAACAAGCAAAGTGAGGACAGGTTTACATACATTACAGTCCCGGCTCTACTCTATATCATTTCCGGCTATCATAACAAAGAGTATTTGCCTAGCCAGTGCATCATAACCTGTTGCATTAATCCCACAGCAAGACTAAATATTAAGTACGAGTCTTTGCTCTGTCAATGTGGACGGCTCTATCAGCTCTTATTTAATGGGTACAGTGTATTTTGGCAGTAAATATCACAAAACTATGAGTCGCTTTGTCAAAACTAATGAGGATTATTTACTCTCTATCTGCACCCCAGAGCCAAACCTCTGTCACTTTCTACGATGCTTATTTACGGTCCGCAGTATCTCCCTTAAAGTTTCACTGGCACAGCCTTTCAGTGTCGTAGAGAGCGCTCCAAAAGGTTGTTAAAGGTTCAACATGGCTGCGCAAGTGTCGGTGGTTTTGGTTGTAGTGAAAAATTTACATGATTTGGGGTTTTGCGCTCCAAAGGCCGTTTATAGTTCAGAGTAGTCTCAGGAATCATATTTGGCTCGAAAAGTTGAACTGTTTTTCACTTAAATGTGTTTGTTTTTGGCCGCCCTCTATTAGCCTGTTATTTCTCTCTCTCCTCCTAACTTACCCACACTAAGCACATCAACACATTAAACTCTTACTTAGTTATCAGCAGTAGGAGGTAATTCATTACCTGTAGTTTATCTGAGAAATAGCCGCTTTCAAATTAGCTGTTTGACATCTTTTTTTTTTAACAGTTTCTCACCCACTAACACACAGGTCAGACTGAGGTAGAGATCGCTAGCAGACCACCGGGCAGTGTGAAATCCTCTCCATATATCCCATGTGTCTCATGTCCTGGGGCTATACTGACCCCAGGAGCACCAAACAGACTTGGCCAACAACATGATTGGTTCTTCCTGAGACCGGACTTAAATAGTATTAAGCACCACAGTGCAGCTGTGCTAGCACAAACACACTCACTCCACTTGACATCAACCTCGACTTTGTCACTCATTCTCAAATCCTGTTTATAGACACATTTATCATTTTGGTTTAATGAACGGTAGTAAAATAGGCCGAGCCTATCAGTGATGTACAAGAAGGAGGGACTCATACTAAAGAGGGAATAAAGCATCAAACAAAATCAGTTAACCCCTCGTCCAAGCAGGATAGATGAATAAATGAGCACATTGTTACCATTGGATGGGCAGAGGCTCCCATGTTTAACGACCAAATAGAAATCTTAGCTGACTGTGTAAATCTCTATCTGAACTTGTCTACCTCAAATAGTTGTAGCTACTGAATAGACATTATTATCAGATTTTGTTGACACAAGTGTCCAGCACACACACCACACTCACGCATACTAGATACTGATTCATGGGCAAACACACACATGCAGGCGCAGATACACACACCAACACACACCTATGTAAAAGTGACCCTGTTTTTCCTTCAGAGAAGATTGAGATCTGAGGGATCACATTTATTTGCTTAACTGGTTCAAATGATCCTAAATAGATCTGAGATGACCAAACCAGACCAAACCAAACCATTTTAAATCCAAAACTCCAGCTTCATTGTCTCTGTGCCCATTTATAGCAGGCATAAATCCACACAGACACATGCAAAGAAAGAGAGTGAGAGAGCGAGTTTACTCCTTTGTCTACTTAAATATTAGGCTCATGTCCGAAACCCTTTATTGCTGTGGCCAAGATGAAGCACAGTGATCAGCCTTAAACTCAACTGTGTTAAACAAGTCAGGCAGATTGTGACTGCAGTTTTCTTTTCTTTTTTTGTTGTTTGCTTTTTTTTTGTCTCTTCAGTTTTTATACTGTAGAAACACAGATCGGGAAGAAAGATGCTTCTACGTCTTCAGCTTGGTTTGGTAGAAGGGCAAATCAGTTAAGAGAAGAAACTGAACTATGGACAATAAAAAACAGATGGAGAAACTGTGAGTCTGTGGGCAGCGGTGAGAGAGAGAGGAAGCGGCGAGTCGGGTCAGGAGTGTGGACTGATGGGTCAGTGGAGTTGGTCTCATCTTGAGAAGACATCAAGAGGAGGGTGGAGCAATAATAGCACCCGAGAAAACAACAGAGGGGTGACTCCTAACACAGCAGTATTTTTTTAATACGCTCACACACAAGTAAGAACCGGATGAAAGAAAGGTTGTAGTGAAGAAACACGTATTCTGAATAAAGTTGTTTCTGCATCACTGCGGTTTGTGCAGAGGCCTCTCACCAGTTGTCTGGCTCTCTGTCCTTCTTTTCCATCTTTCGGGAACAAGGTCTCGACTCCAGCCCACACTGTATCTCCTGCATGGAAACTTTCCTCCCATATAAAACACAAATATGAATTATGACATCATGTCCTGTCATGTCATGTCTTTTTCCCACATTTATGTGTGTATACTTTTGCATTTGACGCATGAAGAGCAAAGGAAGCACAAGAGAAGGAATTAATGTTTGAACATTACACTATGAACTTGTTTCTGCAAGCGTAGCGCCTGTACAGACATTTCAGGCTACTAGGTCAAACCTTCAAAGTGAATGCCACCATGCACCCCACACCCCACACCAAGCCTTCCACCCTCCCTCCCATACCCACATGAAAATGCACCACAGCTAGGCTTGCATCCACTCCGTTTTTTAGCAAATGGGGGTGAGAGGCTGTTACCGTGTCAGTCGACATGGCCTCTTATCAGACCATCAGACTACCCTCAGATTCTCTTTCCAGATGGAGGTGAGATAGGGCCTCAGAGGCCCGGACCCCCGCAGACACTGAGAGAATGGAGGCCTCCCCTGATCTCCTACCTGATGGAGGTGCTTTAATGTGGGCTCAGGTTTCACTTGTCTCCCCTGCCTGGCTGGGCCTGCGCTGGTGTCAGGATGCAGGAACGTTCAGGGCTCATCGACCTGGGTTCTGATGGGCCGTCGCTGCTCCACTTCGAGGTTTAGCTCCAGGTCAAGGTGTTGTTATGGGACACAAGCTCACCAGGCTCCCCACGCTATTCTTACTATGAATAATAGATGCAATGTACGGTTATATACACATCCACACAGGCACTCACAGACAGACTTTGACACACATGAAGTCGGCTCACAGTAGAGCTCTCCGCATTGCTCTGCGCTGCCAATCATGCTGTGCACAGAGCGAGAGGGGAAAAGAGACGGAATCCTGTGATAAGACAAAAAAACAAAAAAAGCTTAAAGGAGTAAATGAGTGAAAATTAGTCAGAGGAAGGAGAGGCAGATCAAGAGAGGCAGCGTGGGGGGAGGAGGGGAGGGGAGGAGCAAAGAATTTGGGAGCAGAGAGAATTCCATGCACCTTTTATTGTTGTTGCGCAAACCTGTATTTTGGACCTGCATGAACATTATGCACTTTTATGAACATAGTTTCTTTTTCACCTTGGGGCTTTTAAGTGATAAATGAATATCTGAACATGCCCTGCCAGTAACACTTTTCGGTAATCTCCCATTCTGATGCTTGTCCTTTTCAACATTCATGCACACGTATTGCTTTTTATGCTTGCTTGCGTGTGTTTGTTTAGTGGTGGCAAAATATGTGAAAACGGCCTCCACATTAGGAGCAGGTACTGCAGATTCCACCCGTATCATTTGTACATTGGCACACCTTGGCCGGACTCGGGGAAACTCACCACCATTCCACAGAGAGCCCTCCATCATTCCTCACAGGATTAGAGACAAAACAGAGAGAAAGGGAGAGGGAGAGAGTTCAAGGGAGGGATTGCTCTTTTACTTTTTGTAGCTGGCAAAGTCTTTACTATAATTTAGCTGAAATAATAGAAGTCTTAAAATTGCTACCAGTGTCTCCCCGCTGTCTTTCTCCCTTCTCTGTCTCTGTTAATATCAAACCAGATGTCAATTTGAGGCGGCACAAGGAGTTGATGCACACTAGTGTTTGAACAAGAATCAAGCTCTCAGAAATGATACATGTGAAGCATACGCAGTGTCTGGCTCACTTACAGATGCATGCTGCCTCTCTATGGGAGTTTAATGAGTTTGATACATGAGATTTTTTTTTTTTCTCATCAACAGTCAACTCCACCTAGTGGTGTTTGTACTGAACAGATTTCTGGCTGAAGTGAGGAATGAACTGTGATGAGGGAAACATTACACCAGCAACTGTTTATCTGCAGAGAGACACTTTAACCTCAAATTACTAGAGAAGGGAGGATCAATACTGAGGTTTTGGATATGAATCCTACAAAAGCTACAAACTGAGATCTGGCTCAGTACCTCTGCTGTATAGGTTGTCCTTTGCTAGACAGCAGTTGTCGACTGTGTTAGTAGGTCTCCTCAGCACCTCTTTGCCTGGCATCTCGGAGGCTTGCTCACACTTGCTTTCACCCAGCATGTGTTTGCTCAGATGAAGGAAATTATGTAATTAGCCTTTGAGGGATTGTTTTCTTTCACTCTTTACCCCCCTCTCTCCTGCTCTACCGCCTTTACCCCTCTGTCTTTCTTTCCCTCTCTCTTCATTTTTGCACTCCGTCTCTTTCTAGTCGTATGACAGCAGGAGATGGTTACAATTTAATCCGAGCCGCACCCTAGCTCACCTCCTTCATTAATTGCCAAGGACCATCAGTGGAAGAAAATGAGCGCTTGTCATACAGATCCATCTTCTTAACTGTTGAAGAACAGCTTTGCTTAACATCAAAGGGAAAGTTTTGAGTGTATGAGGGAGTGGAAATGGAAGCTTTAGGTCTGCAGGGGGTTGCAAACGGCCGGGCTTTGGTTGCGTCGGGTTGTGTGCTGGGAGATGGGTGCAGGGGTACACACACGGGCAGTATCAGGGGTGGGTGGGTGGTTGGGGAGGGGGGGGGACCTGGCATTTTCCTCTCTAATTCCAGCAGGCCTGGAGGCCTGGAGTGCTAAGAAGGGCCTCACTGTTACTCTCTGAATCAGCCAGGTATTGCTTACATAAAAAGCAAGTGAAAACAGCTGTAGGGATAATTAGCTTGATTCTCCATTACATGCCATGAGGGCCAATAACTAAAAAATGGAGTTTTGTTTGGGTTAGAGCTGCAGCCCCAACCAGGAGGAAGTTGTAAAAGTCAGGCAGAAAAAAAGAAAGAGAGAGGCAAAAAAGGAGAAATGTAGGGAAGAAAGAGCAAGCTCTTGAAGCAATTGTTACAGAGAAGATGTTCTCCCTTCCTGGGATGGCTTGATGTAGACCATATTTTGAAGGGTTTTAAAGGGCTATGGTTTCAAAATGATTGGATGGGCATGCGTGCAGAGATTTTTTTTTAACCATCTAATAATAGTAATCTGAGTTTTTAGCTTGTGGGAACCTGTTTCCTGAGGTAAATGAATTGGAAGCGGACCAAATTTTAATTGCTTTTTTAATCACATTTGTGTAATGGATTACCTTCAATACTGCCTTGCATTGAAGTAATAGAAATGGTGTATGGTATATATTTACCACCAGAGCATGATAAATTTCCTTTACATTCACTCCATAATAAATCAGACATATGATAAGAACAGTGATTTGCTTTCATTGCAAGGTATTTTGTCAAAATTGCCTCTCTTCTGACCTTCTTTTCAGGAGGTTAAATAGACCGTCCTATCAGAAACATGATCTTTTCTGTGGTCACATACTAGGTCTGTTTCAGTGAAAAGGAATATGTATGACTATTTCGAGAGAACAGCGAGAAAGTCAGCTCAGTCACTAGTTGTCACTTCTCTCTTCCTGTATTTCAACCAAATCTCCCCCTTCATACCACCGAATGGCTTGTTTTACATCTCAACTCTTGGTAGAGTGAGGTGAGCCAGGGTGGGTGGGGGGTACCAATCTTTGTACTGGTAATTGAATTTGGTGTGTTTCTCTTTTTTTCTGTAGGAGCGAAAGGACACCAACCACAGGGTAATTCCAAGTGAAAGAGCAGCACTTTAACATTGGTGGTCCCAAAACTCTGCAAGGATCCATTTAACAGGCAGTTTATATTAGTAGCACTTAAAGACAAGAAGGGGTTCAGCCGCACACATCCAAACTCTCAGGCTTGATACCCAATCCTCATGATGAAGACAGACAGTTGGACAGAAAGACAGACTAGTAGGTTTTGGGAGAAATACAGGTGCACTAACAAAATAGACACCTTACAGCTTCATTTAGATTACCTAACCACGTACAAGGGCTTTGGCCTAGTATGTTGTGTATGTAGATACACAATACTAGTCACAAAGTGAACATTTTTTAAATAATACATAAATGTCAGGCTGTATAAATGTTTTTTTTACCTCAACTAGAAACACAACTTTGTTTCTGCAGAGGGCATTTGAACATTTTGATAAGTCAATCATTTCCCTGTATCCAGACGCTGGCTAAACCAGTATTAATATGAGAAAATGTTCACCCTGTCTGATCCCACCATCAAGCACGCTGAGAGTGGAGGAGTTGGGAGGAGGATGAGGGTTACGCGGGGAGTAGAAGATAGGAATGGCTGATTTGAGTTAGAAGGAGATGATGGCTGAGTGCTGCGAGAGAGGGAAAATGTATTCTGTTGTTCAGAGGTATGCATTGATATGGAAGCAATGTCTGATTTAAAGGAGAGTAAGCATGATCTAAAACAAACCTGAAAGAGCCACAGAAATACATCCATGTATATATGTATAAATAAAGGCATTAAGAACATTTCCCACTCACTCACTACATTTTGTGAAGTGTCTCTTTATGATAATGGGAAGGTTGTGTCTGAGTGAGTGTCAAGTGTTAATGTTAAGTCTTTTCAGTAGCTGATCCTGTGAAGATTCAGGTCATGGTTTGGATATCACAGTGCAATTTATTACTTTCCTACCCAGACTGTCCTTGAACAACCAAACTGCTACACATCCTCCAGTGTCTGTTAAAATGGAATCTCCGTGTGTGTTTATGACTTTGTGTCAAGTGTCCTCTCCTGTGCATTGCTGCTTAAAGAATTATCAAACATCATTCCAACAATGGAAAAATATTCACTGGAACAAGTCATTTAAAGGAAATAGTGAAAACAATGGCAGTTGTTTTAAATCATATTTAACTTGTTTCAATTTTTTTCTTTGAAATAGGGAAGTGCTACTTAGTGTGTAATGTGTGTAACACATTCAGTTTGTGCACTGCCGTATACATGGATCTGGCTTTTCGTGCTGCCTTTCGCAGCTGATGATGCAGAAAATTGTGGACAATGACCTTTGGGCTGAAAAGGCTTTAAGCAGCCTGTCGGAGCCATTTGAGCTCACTAAATTATCCAGATCATGGCGGTAGCTTTTCTGGCTGATATAATATGCTTTACTTTGTCACATGTTTCTAAAAGAGGGCATAACTTACATTCAGCATACTCAACAGAAAATTCCATATGATGATTTTTAACATTCTGTCACAACATGCTGACATGTAAAATAATCACGGGCCGATAAGCGTACACACATTCATGACCACATAGCGACACACGCTTCCTCATTAACAACACGAACGCAGGCGTCACATGCGAGTTTGTGTAGTGAATGCGTCTGTTGTGTGGCGGTAGTGAGGTGTTGATAGAGAAGAAAGAGGAGCGGTCTTCAAACACATCCACAGGCAGGTCGTGCTCTCCATTATGCCCTGCCGGAGGCCATATTTGTTGATTCTCTGGCCCCCAAATCATTAATTTAAGTGCAGACGACGGCGAAGAAACCCGAGAATGGCATCCAGCACACATACACAAATTCACACACACACAAGCATCTACATGCACAGACACACATTTGATCACATTTACACGCAAGGCGGGCTTATGTGTACACACACACACACACAACCTGTGTTGCATAACAAATGATGGCACTTTAATTGCTGTGCATGTTTATTTACTCCTGGCTGTAATGGATGGTCCTTCTCCGCCTGGCAGCCAATCAGAGTGAGACAGGAAGAGTGTGAGCAGCCCTGCAGAACTGGACATACGATTTGACATTTCTCTTTTGTACACACCACACACGCTAGCCTAATATGGTACCATTTAATACTTGTAACACTTGTAATGTTTACAGTTTTGGGGTCATCGCACAGCTCAAATCATCTCTATCACAACATGTTTTCGAGCTTCACCTGTGAACGTCAGACAAAGTTTGTGTTAAAGATCTTTTACTACGCCGCCTCTGAGTGACTGATGATAACGTCTTCAGTGATTGGTAGTTATTTTGGGGGCTGTTTGCTCAGCCAATGAGGCGCCCCCAGCGAGCTAGACATACATCATTGTTTTCTTTTTTTTTTCACAGCCTAACCCTCAGGAAAGAAGTGAGTTGTTGCTGACTGCTGTGCGGCCTGAATAACAGACACATTCCAATAGTTTTTCTTTTTTTTTTTTTTCTTTGCTTTTTATTAATGAGCACTTGATGTTTGGGCTGCTGCCAACTGCATTTAGTGCATTCTTAAGGAGCTCTGGAGGTTCGCCAGACAGTTAGAGGAAGAAAATGGTCAATCTAAAGCTAAGAAAAAACAAAATATCTACACTGGACCTGAGAGTCTGACTTCTCTTTGTCCATTACAAAGCAATGCAATTGTATGACGCAACTTTTGGGAGACGACTGAGGAAATTAAAAACAACTTTAGATCTTTGGCTAAATGATGCATCTTCGTATCCCTGTGTGGGATTTAGCATTTGTTTTTAATTCTTTGTGGTTGACCTCTCATACTGATTATTCTTTCTCACTGTTTCTTTCCACAGCTGCTTGTAGAGCCAGGTACCAAGAGGTTCAAGAGCTTCAACCGCAAGCCAGTTACCAAGAGGTTTAAGAGCTTCGACTTCAAGCATGCACACTCACCTGGCCCATAACCTGCCCACCATCATCACCATGAGATTTACATATAAACAGTGAAACACATATACTCCAGGACCCACCATTTCACTATAGTGTGGACAAACTCAGCGCTCAGCTGGTCAGAAAGTTTCCAACTAGCTGATGAATGTCACCTTCACTGACAAATAGAATGGCCTACTGAGGACCTAAACTCACTGTAGGTGAATGTCCAACACCAGAGCATCAGTCATCAGTGCGGTGCTTCGAGGTATTGGCAAGCGGTCCACTGCCTTCATTTCCCTAGCTGTTTCCAATAGACTGGGAGCTGGGTTCATTTTACAGTACTGCGGTGCTACAGAGTTTCTGGCTTCACATCAACCGACAATCACTCCACCACTGTCGACTACCAGTGTGGCTAAGCTGAGCCAGTGGAACTAGCTGTAAACGCATGCCAATCCCAGATGTTTTTATGATGGCATGAATGTGTTTACTTCTCCAGCTAAATAGTGAACTTTTGTAAATATCACAACATGGACCTCAAAATGCACAATCCACAGAAACCTTCACAATGTACCGTGCCAAAGGAGACAACCCCGTCTGCTGAAACAAATTACTGACATGGGACTGCAACCCGAATCACTTGGACTACCCACTAAACCGCCCTAGTTACTCATTTGTTTGACTATCTCCCACATCCTGCGGAGAGATCAACAAGAAAATGCAAATTTGGGTTTAGAGATGCCCCATGAAAACAGTTTGAGGATCAGCTTACACCTTCTCTGAAAATCAGGACCTTTATTAACAGCGAAGGAAACACTGCTGACCTCAAATCAGCCAGCTTACTGTAAGAACGGTCTGTTTATACATTTCTCCTTGTGTTCTTTTAGCCTGCTGTGCGTTTGTTTAATGAGCCAATATCATGTTCTGTTTGCTTTTCTACATCCGAAACAGTTTTGAGTGCCACTCTTCTTCTTTTTTGACATTTGAACAGCTGTGTGTGATTTATGCTGATGACTGATATATTCTTTTGTTGTCTATTTATTGATCCTGTGAATCTGAGTGGCTAATCTGTTTATAATGAAGTGACTTGCATTTTAAAGCACTGTGTCATTATTATTATTTTTTTCACTGTACTGGAAGTTGTCCTGAGGTGATGGTAATGTACAATATTGTGTTTTGATTTAACAGTAAAATAGTGTCTCCACATTGCCCTTACCTAATATGTAAAGTTTTTGTACAGTGTGTGTGCATGTGTGTGTGTGTGTGTGTGTGTGTGTGTGTGTGTGTGTGCTTTCATGACTGTGAGGACTGTGAAAGTTTGGGGATAACAGTATACACCCATGACTTATTCTACAGTGTTTTGCAGTGGTCAGCTTGTTTCTGTTGTTTGAATAAAAGTTGTTTTCACAAGAACTGCAACATGTGTTTTATCAGAAAGACAATAATGTGAAGATTGACATCGGCAGTGTTATTGGTAAATTTAAGTGCAACAATGGGTATTTTCACAAGATTAAAGTTTCACCGCCACTAATGGCAACTACAACAATAGAGTCTTGCACTGCCCAAGAAAGAATTCTCCCTAGTTTTCATGGTCTACCAATTCTCTCTCTCTCTCTCTCTCTCTCTCTCTCTCTCTCTCTCTCTCTCTCTCTCTCATAAACTCAGCCAGATGTTGCCCAGTTTTCTTCCTAGGGGAACGTCGGGGGTAGAGTGGAGTGGGAGGGGTGGTGGTGGTGGTGGTGGTAGGGGGGGGTTATAGTGAGGCATGGTGAGGGATCAGAAATGTGGCTGAGCATGTTTTAAGTGCTCTTTGACGCAGTCGCAGCCTCCAGCATCCACCACGGTAACATTAGCTGGGAAAAGAACTTTTGCAAAAATTTGCACGGCACTTCACACTCAATTCTGCCAAAGGTATTCACAGCCGTGCGTTCAAGAGTTTCATTCCTAAAGGAGACGTACGCTTGGTGGAAAAAATGTGACAAAATGATGGCTCTTTTGAAAGCACTTTTAGTTATCAGTTGATATTTTTTTTTTTCCCCGATTAGAGACAAGAAGGCCTAAATACTAATTTTCCCTGTATAATTCTGCTCAGTATTTATACTTGAGACAAAAATGAGAATATTCTACAATATTGAAGTGCCCATATGCAGTATATGTAAAGGTAAATACAGCTTTGAGCTTGTCTGAGTGCTGTAAAGAGCCACAAAGCTGAGCATGCTGGAAGCAAAATGAACCATTCGTCATCACATATCGTTTCTCCCTTCATTTAAATAAGGGTCAAGGGACTGCTTTTAAATCAGACCTGAAGTATACCTATAAGATTGACTGCATGTGACTATTTCTGCAACAAGATTGAGTGTAATAAAAATGTCTGAATGAATCTCTTCCCCTTCCTCTCTCCTCCTCTTCCTCCTCCTATCACCTGAGGCAAGTCTCTCTTTTTTTGGGCATACAGCCAGATTCACGTGACTGCCCCATTCCATTAATTTTAGCATTTTTTTTTTTTTTTTTTTTTTTACCTCTTTTACTCACTGTTATTCTATCTCCATTTCCTCAATCCAGATGAAATTCTGTCCAGCACAATTGAAAATAACAAGGCCTTCACCCTTGAATGCCTTCAGTGTGTACAGACTGAGAAATCTACAGTGACACACGTGAAACTATTAAACACTTTGCCCTCTGACACTCATCATCGGGTTCATTGAAAAATATCCTAAGTGTAAGCCGGCGGATTCCTGCAGCATGTTTTGAGATAATGTACCATAAAATAATAATTACCGTAATGACCGTAATGCTCACAGGCCCTTCAGGTGATGAGAGCAGCCTGTATAAGCACACGATATGGACCTGCTTGTCTTGATTTTACTGAGTGGTAACTCGATCCGCTGCCAGTGAAAATCTTAACTCTGCTCTGGTATGGATAGGGTAATAGCCTCGGGTGCTTTATAAGTTTATTTTAGGTAATAGAGACGCTTGTTTTGTTACAGCCTGTTCCGCCCTTCTCTCTCTCTCTCTCTCTCTCCTCTGTCTCCACAATTTTTACCTACACTCAAATTCCTCTGTTCTTGAAAGTTGGTGGCTGGAAGAAGAAAAAAAAGGGGGGGATTTGGGGAGAAATGTGAAGCGCATGCGCCATCTGAAGGTTTTGCGCTGCGCATCCATGCTGCAGTGTGCTAGTTTGTGAGAGGAGGCGGCTGAAGAAGCAGGTGAGAGAGAGAGAGAGAGAGAGAGGGAGAGAGAGAAAAGGAGAGAGGGAGGGATAGTCGGCGATACTTTTCTGCACTACCAACACACAGAGACACACACATACGGTGTGAGAGGGCGACAGATCCGAAGCCTCTGTTGTTCACACGCTGTGCTCTTTTCCTCCCCCTGGCACCGTGCGCGCTCGCCAAGCCGCACTGTTTGGAGATAGTCCGCGCGGAAAGTTTTTTTGGAGCATACTGTCTGGAGCCGATTAATTGTGGCATCTGTTTTTTTTTTTTTTTTTTTTTTTTTTTTGGATGGATGGATGGATGACTTACTTTTTTGCATGTGAAGACTTTTAACTCGAGCGGAGGAATTGTCAAAGTCGTTTTCTTTTTCTTTCTTTCTTTCTTTCTTTTTGCACAGAATGGAAGGTAAATTGACAAGTCGTTTGTGGCGAGGATCACCGTGTGGATCTTTCCGCAGGTAAAACGCGCTATGACCTGAGCGTGTTAGCGGCTGGATTTAATGCTCATAACAAGATTTTCCATGTTTTTGGTTTGACATAGTCTAGCTATAATCTGGAACAGTTTTTTCTTTTTTTTGGATAGGGACTATAAAAGTAGGCCGCTTTCAATTAGAAGAGAATCGACAAAGTAGGCTACATCCGACGTTTCCGCCAGTGGCACTTTGGGTTGCCGTAGATGGTTTTTATTTGTTAAGTAACTGCAAAGTCACGCACTGATTCGTTAAAGGAACTGAACGTTTCCTTGCACCGTCTTTGGACGTTTTATATATCCCGCTGCTTCCTACCAGCCCTCCGGAGTGTTTGGCGCACGGAGCGCGTTCAGTGTTTGGCGTTCGTGTTCACCAAAACACCAAACCCGAAGAACTCTCAGCTGTAGCATAACACTCTCCTCACCCCCCAGACCAAGCACTTTCCAAGAGATCCGGATAAAACGACGACAGTTGTCTTCACTGTAGAGGAAAAGGAAATCTTAAATCCACCTGGCCTGCACTGGGATTATTGGTTTGATATCGTCTGCAGAAAGTGGATTACAACTTCTAACGGGCTGTGCTCCCTGGTGAGTAGCCTTTAGGTCTCCTGGTTCGCTCACTTTTCCATGCAGCCGCAGTTTCTTAGAGAATCTTAGATAGTGGAAAATCCGTGTTTCAGTGGGACCTTTTTTTTGGGACTAATATTTGGTTCTTGGATGGGGACAACAGTTCTTGACAGATGTGATGTGTGAAACATGCTACTCCCCCCCCTCCCCATCTCTCCTCCTTGACTGCGACCCATATGTCAATGTCCTGTTGGGGAAATAATGAATTAAGCATAAGCTGTGTTTTTTAAATACTTTTAAACGATAAAAAAAGAATTGGCTGCTTTATCTTTCCATTGTTAACGGTCCCAACATTAAGTCAGGCAGTGTTCATTGTGCTGGTTCTCCTCATCAAATCCTTGTACCTGGCTCCCTCTCCTGGTTTTTTTAAACAACAGGACAGGCAGGGAAAGAAACTCCTCATTTTGCGCTATTAAAAGCGGATAATATTTCATTCATTAGTCAGTAAGTGCTGTGCAGTTTGAGGAAAGGTGAAACCGTTTTACATAAATGCACCATGGATTAAATGTATATCTTTCCCTTCCTACACATCCATACCCCCCAAGAAACTTCAAATTCATTGTCACCATACTGCAAATAATGTCACAGCCATTCATTAAAAGCTGTCGTAATTTGACACTCATCACACCTTAATGCGTTTCCCATCACATTTTCCCATCATTTGCCGCACAGATTATTCAAATGTTAGATTTAATTTTTAAAGTGTTTGAGATCATTTGGATAAGGGTTTCAGTCAAATAAAAACCAAAACGAAAAAAAGACATAGGCCATGACCAATATGTGAAATAATTCAAAGACATTTTTCTCATTTAAAACAAACTTTAAATAAGTCTTTAGGTTTAATAGAAATCGCATGGCCCCTTTTTTAAAAATAGCCTCTTATATGATCCATTGCAACACCAGCGCCCGATGTTTTATCATCCTGTCGACGGTAATTGTCCTCTTCCTGAAATGTGCCCAGTTTGATGCCACTCTTACCGACAGGAATCAGCAAGGTAGTCGTCAGTCACTCAGTCAAGTGCTATGAATGTTTCATTCGGGTCAAATCGTTTGCAGGGGTCACGGAGCGTACGATTTACGCAGCGTGTGTGTGTGTGTGTGTGTGTGTGTGTGTGTGTGTGTGTGGCCAACTGCAGGAATGTATTTTTGATTATAAAAAAAATAAACCAAAGCAATGTGCAAAATTGAATCGGATCATATTGAATAAAACAGGATTAAGAACCTGGCATCTTGTTCGTCTCTTAAAACGAATAATTACTGTTCTCTGCTCTGATTGGCTGAGACTCAGTTGTGGAATGTTAGATAATTGCATGCACCTGTGGTGTCAGTTAATTCAAATATGAATATGCAGAATGAAAACTCTGTGTCACCTGTCACCCCCGCTGCTGAGTTTTTCCTGATGATTGGCGCAAAACTCATATTTAATTGTAGAACTAATTACCCGTAAATGAAAATATATTTTTAAATCCGCTTCCTGGCGTCCGGAACAGTTCCAATTAGTTGGTTTAAAATCAGTGTAAAACCGCCGCCCTCTGTGGATTATTGCTTTAATTTATGTGGAAGAACTACAAGGAACATAACATAACCTCACCAACTATTACTGAAGCGGCGCACAAACTGAAAGCACATGCTCGTGTGTGTGTGTGTGTGTGTGTGTGTGTGTGTGTGTGTGTGGGTGAGTGATGGTGAACTTGGCCTGGTCTTTAATGAGTATTAGGCAGGCCCAGGTCTCCACGACTCAACCCTGGAAAATAACGCAGCGTGACAAATTAGAGCTGCTCTGAGTCCCAAAATTCACACACGGCCCAACTGGAAGGCTGGCACATCGGTTTGACTCGCAAATTTAGGGGTAATTATTTTAACTCATTTTCTACCGACACAGCAGCCAAACTTTATCACCGAAGCCACGCATATAAGCAGATAATTGACTTTTTTCCCCATTTTTTTAAAATGTATTTTTTTAATTTCAATTCCTTGTAGTTTTCGTTAAGTCTGCACATAACCAGGTCATAGTCCAGTATCCGCTGACGTGGCTCCTTTCTGTCCGATCCACAGTGAATTAATAAATAGGAAAATTAATTTGAATATAATTATAGAACGACATGGCCGTTATTTGTCAAATTACGTATTTATTAGAAAGATGCATCACCGTTTCCACGGAAACAATAAAACTAAAATCTTTCTTTTTGATTTCCATGTTTTTGGTTGAGGGTTAAAAAAAAGATTTAAAGTCCTATTAAAATGTTTTAAATTAACTGTAATAAAAGGAACTTGTCTAACAATTTTATTATTATTTTCCAAGGGTGTTTCTTATTTATATGGTTGAACAAAATTTAAACCACCAGAAACAAATACAGCAACTTCCCATAGATTGAAAAGGAATAAAAACTAAATGATTTTTTTTTTCCCTAACATGTTTAAGATCTTTTACAAATATCTTTGCATTGTAAATGCAATCATAATTGTTGGATAATATAGACACGTTTATTTTTGACCCTTTTTGTCAACAGTAAATATGTAGTCTGAAGTGGATTCAAAATAACACACACTCACTCTATTGAGCCCCCCTTTCTTCTCTCTGTCTGCCTTTGTGTTTCTCTCTCTGAGTAAAGTGAACTATAAGGAATGTGTCTAGATGGGGTTTCATGGTCATTGTGTCTTCTCCGGCTGCACTTCTATCAGTCTTCTGTGATTCACACTCAGACCTGCTGCCAAATGACTGCTCTGCTGTGCAAGCACTGATGGCCTCAGGCCTCTCATCACACATACACACACACACACATAACCACGGGGGCTGTTTACATGTAAAAGAGCAAATTTTTCCTGCAGTCTCTTCATACATTTTGACATCACAGATATACGCCGGAGTATTTTTCTGCAATAAGCGTAATAGACTGTGTGTAAGGCAAACCTCCAGACAGACAGGCAGACTGACATGCATCTTTTTCTCTGTCCTCCCTCAGATCAGCGGCAGTATGAACCTGGGGCTGGGCTGTGTGTGTCGGCCGGTTTGCTGGCCCTTTGGCAGCGTGTTGGACTCCAGACACTGTGTCTTTGCCCTTACGCTCCTCACCCTCCTCATGCAGGTGGTGGTGGAGGCCAACTCATGGTGGTATGCAATATATTTTTTTTCTCCATATGTACACCATGTCTGTGTGTGTGTGTCTTAATTTGTGCAGTGTTGTTTTTTGTGTGTTTTTATATGGCCAGTGGAGATTTGTTAGCTTTCAAAAGGCATTTTCACTCACAGATGAGTCACATTTGTAAATGTGGTAGCAGTGCTGAAAAGAGACATGAAGAAAAGCCAAAGACTTAGTGTAATATTGATTTCTTTTCTTTTTTATATATATAAAGAAAACAACATTTTTAGTGTTTATATTTGTCTTTTACTTAGTTTCAGAGTCAATTTCAGGCGTGTGTGTGTGTGTGTGTGTGTGTGCGCACGCTTGCTAAGTAAGCCTCCTCAGCTTCAGTTGCACCACATATGAAGTAACACAACATGCTGACTGTAGCACATTAGCTTTTCAGGAAGACCTTTTTTCTCCCTTATTTTCTTTCTTCGCATATTGCCAAACCAAAATTATGAATATTATAGAAAACATAGAATGCTGTGGTTTATGAGTCGGCGTCCAAATATGTGCAAACACGAAACACTGTGTGACTGCGCGTACATGTTTATGTGTGTGTGTGCGCGTGCATGCATGTACTGCTATTAGAAAAGTCTATATTTGAGCATGCAGCACTTAAACACACACTACATACAGTACTTCTGATAGGGAAAAATACTGTTTACCAGTCACCATAGAAGCACTACTTAAAGCAAATCACAACTCTTTATATCCTGTGGCTGTTTGTGTTCTTGTCTAATTGTGCACTTGTGTATCCCAATTTAAGTGCTTGTAGGAGAACATTTACAGGAAAGCCACACTTTCCGTGTAAAATTTTTATTTACTTCAAATGAGCAGAACAAAGTCAGTGTTGACATCATGTGGTGATGGCCCAATTACATGAAAATAATAATGTAAACAAATAATTTGAAGAGGATTTGTACAGATAAACATATTTGAATGGGCTCAGCTCAGTAGGCGACTACATTAAAGTTCAAATAATGAGTTGGATTACGGACCCAGCTGAGGACTCGTACATTACCGCAGACCCTTTGGAAAGCTGAGTTTGGAGCTCAAACTGTGTGTGTCTTTCAGTTTCCTCTGCGAGAGGACACACAGGTGTGAATGATTTAGAGTGTCGGAGTAGTGAGCCGGCTGACTGTATATGTGTGTGAGTGTCAGTCTGCGTGTGTGTATGTTGATTTTTTTTTTTTTTTTTTTTTTTTTTTTTTTTTTTTTTTTTCCTTCTGTGTGTGTCTATGTTGTGTGTATTCAGCCTGTGTTCCCTGGCTGCTAAGTTTCCCCAGTCGATCAGGTTACACTGGGGGCTAATTGTCTTTCTCTTAGGGCTCAGGGATGGGCTGCTCTAATTGTCCTGCGGCCTGGAACCAGATGCTCATACTAGTGTTCCTCTCTCTCTCTCTGTTTCTGCTGTGCTTCTCTCTGTCTCTGTATTACTTCCAATCTATTTTCATTTTTCTTTCTTTAATGAACCAACTTGTTACTTAAGGTAAAATTAGTAGATTTTTTCCCAAAGTAGTACTGTAAAAAGCTACAGAAATTGATAGTGCAGAGTTATCCTTTGGTGCATTGAGTTGGCGTGAGGGAAATGGTCATCATGAAATGCCCTCTTTTCAGGGTGATGCTTCTCCACCTGGAATCGGGACTCGGAACCACTCCAAGATAAAATATAAGTGTTTGGTAACTTTTAACGAGTTGAGAAAGGAGAAAAACACATTTCTGCCACACCAAATTAAGTTTGTTTTTTCTTTAAACTTTTGTAAAATACTTTGCCTTGTAAAGCCTGTAATTAAAACAATCAGAGGCCGGGACATTGCTCTTTAGTTGAACTGCTCATAGATGTAATGTGCAGCCTGTGATGGCAGATCACGGCCATTGCTTGGCTATAAAGGATCACAAGTTTTAAAAAAAAGTTGGCAACCACCGCTTTAAGACACTAAATTTGTCATATTTGTTTTACTTTGTGCACTCTTTATTGAACCTTAACTCTAGTTTTACTTTATATTTTCTTAATCATTCCCTTTTTTCTCATCCTGACTCTTATTTTCTTCAACTATCTGTGCTTCCATTTGTTGTATGTTCTTGGTCCAAAATGACACATGACAGTCAAGTGTCATAAAGAGCTCAGAGCATGTAGGGTTTATTTTATTTAAGAATAAATAATAGTTTAATAACAGCACCTAATATCTCTCAATGTAGCTTTATCCATAAAAGACAGAAACTAATGAAGAGAAATCAGCTGTCGGTTATGAATCTGAACAATCCGAATACTTGCTTGCAATTTGGGTCATAGTGGCATAATGGTTGAAAACAACTGCATTATGTGTCCACCTCATCCAGGTCTCTGGCCATGAATCCTTTACTGATCCCGGAGGCCTACATCATTGGTGCCCAGCCTCTGTGCAGCCAGCTGGTGGGCCTGTCACAGGGCCAGAAGAAGCTGTGCCAACTCTACCAGGACCACATGCAGTACATCGGTGAAGGTGCCAAGACTGGCATTAGAGAGTGCCAGTACCAGTTCAGACATCGGCGCTGGAACTGTAGCACGGTGGACAACTCTTCTGTTTTTGGACGGGTTATGCAAATAGGTAAGAAATGAGCAAAGGATGTTTAAAATGGCATGTATTCTTAGACACAACCCCAACGTGTGTTCACAAAGACCAACGTACACACACAAAGCGGTACATTTTCACTGGTGTTATTTAGGATCTGTACATTCTGTCTTTCCTCTCTTCATTCTCCCTCTGTCTGATTCTCTCACCCTCCTTTGTGTGATTGTGAAAGTGTGTGTGAAATGTATGGGGCTGCTGATTCTCAGCAGCTGTGTGGAGGGAATAGTTGGTGGGTGAGGTTGCTGGATAAATCACATGTGGCTTTGGCCTGCTAAACCAGCTCCCGACATGGAGCAGGAGGGAGGCAGAGGATCTGCTTTTCCCCTGATGAATGTGAGACAATCTAATCTTATTTAACATACACACGGATATACACACTGTGGAGCTGGACTGCATGGACTGTAGCTGCCCTGTATTTACAAGTAATGAGAGTGCAATGAGTGTATGCACCAATATATCACCAATCAGAGATTACACTGTGTGTCTGTCTGTGTTTGTGTGCTCAGATCACTTAAAGAAATTTCAAGAACTTTCCAATCATCTCTTAAAAGTGGATCCTTTCATGTAACATGGTTTGTTTTAGTTGTTTTTGGATATGAGCTTTCACTTCTGTGCGTAATGTGAATCATTTATTTATCATAACTCTCCAGCTGAATTGTAATGATGCTTCAGTGTCAGTGTTGTCATAATAGCAGAGTTACAGCAGGCTTGGCTGCACTGTGGAAAAAAAATTTGAATGGATCCCACTTTGAGAATCTTTCAAATTCCTAAGTAAGACATGCAGAGGGTGTGTGTGTGTGTTTTGTTCATGTTGGTGGTCTTTTAAAGGATCAGTCCACCCAAATGTCTAACAAATAAATAAATAATGCACACATTTATCCAGATTATGAGAGATCCATCCGTTTCTGTTCCCACACCATTGCAATTAATGGAATAAATGATGGATGGAATTTTTGTTCATGGCTTTAAAAATAATGTTTAATGCACTCAACAGCAACGTCTCTATGTCTTTCCAGTAATAATATTCCAATTACTCTTGATAATCCACAGAACACACTGTCAACAGTTGTCCTGGTGACATTTTTTTGGTACAAAGTAGAGCCACTAAAAACAGAGTCCAGTAAGAATTTTTTTTTTTTTTTTTTAAATGACACCAAATTCAATTCACTTGCCTTAATTTAGATGAATCAACCCTTTAATGTAATGCACTTGTGAGCATACCCTGCATGATATTCTGTGCACACACTGTTTTCATACTACTCTTTGTGATTCTTTCTGACTCTGTCTCTGGTGCTGCTGACTCCCTTTCCACAGATCAGTCTTCATAGAAACCTCATCAGCAGCCATTCTTCCATTCCTTTTCTCCCTCCCCAACACTGCTCTCATCTCGGCCCACTCTGGGCCAAGTAAACATGTCCTCCCCTCTATAGCTCTCTATCTGGAATCCTGTCTTACTGTTGGCTGGCTTAGGATACCACTGGTGATTTAAAGCTGAGCTCCTGGGGGTGCTGGCGTGGTTGGGAGACGACAGTTTGTCCGTCCACAGGTCTACCATTAGGCCAATATCCTCAGGCTGGATTAAAAGTTGTACAAGACTACTAAATCCCCCACTCTCAGTCTGATCACCTCTGCTCTTTGCCAGAGTTTTCCCACCTGAACATCTTTCAGAGTTTTTTTTTATTTTTTTATATATAATTTATCTTTTCTCCATCATTGTCTTTTACTGCCTTTTTGTGATATTAAGTTCATGTGTGCTTTCTTTTTTTTCCTCCTTCAGAATCTTTTTCTTGACTTATCTCTTCAGTCTTCTTTTCCTTCTCCTCCCTCATCTCTCGTTTTCTGGCCATCTGTTATTGTCATTACAAGCAACACTCTCGAAAGGGTTTGGCCCAGCAGGTAGATATAAATATATCTTAAAATTTTTTATTTTATTTTGTAGCTGTCCCCATCTTCATTGTCAACACGGAGTCTCATAGTTTGCTCAGCTCTTTCTTCTATAGTCGCTTATCTCCTCATCTTGGTTTTCTTCTCTAGTCTGTGGCTTTGTACGGTGGTAGTAATGGAACGAGCATTTGGTGACAGTAAAAACTGCTTACGTGTATTTAGTTTTTTAAGACTCCCTCTTACTCTAGTCTCTATAGAGGAAATGTTGAGGGTAGAAACAGTGGGGAGTCAATGAGCAATGGCTCCAGAATCACTCAGTCATGACAGATAAAGTAAAAGAGCTGTTGTCACTTTCAATTTGGATGAGATGGAAGCCGCTTGTTAAGAAGGATCTCTGTCACTTGAGGGCGCTCTCTTCTCTCTGGCTGAAGCCCAATAACAGCAAACCAGATTCCACCATTCAACATGGTGGTGATGAGGAGCCTGCAGGACTTGGCTGAAGTGCTCTGTAATCTTAAATGTATGATGAATGCTGTCATATGACATCACGTCTCATAACACTGTACGAATCCTTAAAGCAAACTGACAGTGACACACATTCACTATAAAATAAATGTACTTAATGTAAACAAAAATGAAAGTGGATGGATTTGCCAAAAGTTAAAAGTGAATTTGGACATTTCGCATCTACTATGTTTTCTTATTCTGTCCAAACTGACATGGCGTTCCTGTTTGTCTGCAGGCAGTCGAGAAACAGCGTTCACTTATGCCATCAGCGCAGCAGGGGTTGTGAACGCGGTGAGCCGTGCCTGCAGAGAGGGGGAGCTCTCCAGCTGTGGGTGCAGCCGTGCGGCCCGCCCTAAAGACCTGCCACGAGACTGGCTGTGGGGCGGCTGCGGAGACAACCTCAACTACGGCTACAGGTTCTCCAAGGAGTTTGTGGATGCACGCGAGAGGGAGAAGAGCTACCCCAAAGGCTCATATGAGAGCGCACGGCTGTTGATGAATCTTCACAACAATGAGGCTGGAAGGAGGGTAAGAACTGAGGTTATATGCAATGCATGCTCTCACACACAACACACACAGTCTGAAGATGTCATCAAATAAAAAGCAAGC
The DNA here is from genome assembly GCF_000972845.2 of Larimichthys crocea. Taxonomy (NCBI): domain Eukaryota; kingdom Metazoa; phylum Chordata; class Actinopteri; family Sciaenidae; genus Larimichthys; species Larimichthys crocea. The sequence continues at coordinate 14,543,412 of NC_040025.1, forward strand.
AGGGAGATATAAACTGCAGGCCCTAGAAAGAGACCAACCAGTGATATAAAGAACAAGAGGAGTTGGAAGTGAGACAATCCAGGTCAATCAGATGGGTCTCGGCTGATCATCTGTGTAACAGCTCTGTCAGCTCTCTCCTCCTGAGGCTTTGATCTGTTGGGAGATGGAGTCATTGGAGGCAGCTCTGGGGTTTCTTTTCCTTTCCAAACATCTTGAAACCACCTCTAAGGAAACGTAATGCTAGATATCTGTTGCCAGGCTGTTCTCTTTCAAGTAGGACAAATGAGTGGACAATGTTTTATTCAATGCACTATTGGAGACATGGACAGGATCATTCTGTCCTTTATGGCAAAGTGATGCATTATGAGATCATGAGCAGAACATAGTGCAAATATTTATGCAGAGAGGTCAAATAACAAATATGAAGCATGTGTCACTTGGACATTTTCCGCAAGAATAAATGAATTTGCAAGTTCTTCATCTGTTTTTTTTTTTTCTCCTGTCTCTTCCACTCAGACGGTGTCAGACCTTGCCCACGTGTCTTGCAAGTGCCACGGGGTTTCAGGCTCCTGCAGCCTGAAGACTTGCTGGCTGCAGCTCGCTGACTTCCGCAAGGTGGGTGACGCACTGAAGGAGAAGTACGACAGTGCTGCTGCCATGAAGCTCAACTCACGTGGGAAGATGGTGCAGATGCACAGCAAGTTCAATGCTCCCACGAGTCATGACCTGGTGTACATCGAATCCAGTCCAGACTACTGCCTGAAGAACCAAAGCACGGGCTCGCTGGGCACAGTGGGGCGCCTCTGCAACAAGACCTCGGAGGGCATGGATGGGTGTGAGCTGATGTGCTGCGGGCGCGGTTACGACCAGTACAAGGCCCAGATAGTGGAGCGTTGCCACTGCAAGTTCCACTGGTGCTGCTACGTCAAGTGCAAGCGCTGCACCAAAATCGTAGACCAATTCGTCTGCAAGTGAGAAGAGGAGTGTCGCCTGTGTGTGTTTGCTTGCAGACGATGGGCATACATCTGTGTGTATTCATGAGCTGAGGAGCAAAGGAGTTGAACACAGAGAGAATGGAAGAAAGAAACTATATAAATTATATTTATAGAGTTAAACAATTATGCCATTGCAAAAAGACTGACTCTTTTTTTCAAAAAAAAAAAAAAATCTTATGTCTTCAGAAACTGAGAGTATCGTGAAATATTTATTTTGAGATTGTTATGATTTTATTTTGGCCCAGTCATCACCAGCCGATTTTTACCCTGTAAAGTGCCTAAATCTGTCTGGAAACCCCCCCCACACTCCTACTCCCCATCCTTTTTTTAATTTCAGAAAATAACATTTTTCTTGTCAAATGGGTCACACTGATTGCAAAATTGGACTGTGCTTCCCATCCCAAGAGTAGAGTTTGATGTTTGTGGCACAGTTGACTAAGAGGTCCTGGTTTGTTGTCTGAGAAGGACTGTGCGGAGAGGAGAACACCTTTTGTGCTGTAGCGTATGGATGTGTTTTCATGGGCCCAGCCCCAAACCAGCCTTCACATCCTTACTGAAGTCTACTTGTCCCCTCTCACCACATATAGAGTAAGGAACACTGTTGAGTCGTACGAGTCCTTGGAGTACAATGGGTACAATAAGAGGGCTATTTTGGGGATTGGGCCATTTATTAAGCTGTCCCAGAAGCCTTAGAGTTCCCCAGGTGCTGCAACAAGCCCTCCACCATTATGCACTTTGATACAGAGGCTTAAACCTGTCTGTACATGTCTGTTCAGCTGTTTTTTTTACTACAGTGCATCAGCAAATATATCAATATTATAGCCTACATTCTTTTCCATATTAATTCAGATTATCCATTTAACATTATTCTACAATACTTAACATGGTTTGAATATATATGGGCAATGTTGTGGTTACAGTGGTGAAATATTCCATGCTCTGTGTATATAGTATGTCTATCCAACCAATCAGTAAACTGTATTTATTTTCTTTAACCAGATCCTCCTTTTAAGCTTAAAACAGTAATGCATCATCTCCATCATACATCAATATTTACTCGGACATCCCAAGATTTGAAGTCACTTTTTTTTATTTTAAAAATTTCTCACCAATGCGGCTCTTCACTGTTTTTGTAAAGGGAAATGCACCTTATTGTTTCGAAACACAGATTCTTTCTTCTCACTCGTTCAGTTTTACTGTTACACACACACACACACACGTCACGGATGTTCAGATTTGATCATCGCCACAGATTTCCAGTACCACTCAGTTAACTGCTCTCTATCCCTGTGATGATTCTCAATAGACAAACTATTTCTACCAATCCAATATGTAAATTTATAAGCTTCTCCATGAATTTGAGGTTTGTTAAACTTAATGTGTTATAGCTGATATTTTGTTACTTTTTACAAATTGGCTCAATGTCCTACTTTGTTTCAATAAATATCAAATGTAAAACCAGCAGAGAAGTATTTACTCACAGTATTCATTATTATTTTAAGTATTATACTATTTAAGTTTTGTTTGTCTGTGTTTGTCTTTTTAAACACCTTTTCATATACCTTTCCCTTTCTACAAATCCATTTCTAAATAAGTGTGTCTTTAACAGATTTCACCACACAATAACATCTATCCTTTCCTTTTATTTTCACTCATAACAGCATTTCAATGTTTTTCTGCACCAGGTTACATTTCTTCATTCAGTCTACTCACCCCTGGGCAGATTTAGTGACAGACAGTCAGACCCACACTGGATGACAGCTGTTTTAGGCGTGTAGTGAACAAAGACAAGGAGAGTTTGCTTGAGAGCTTTGGAAGATGGCCTGAAGATTGGGTGTCTCTCAGGAGGATGGTTGAGGTTGTATCATAAGCGCCCCTCAACGATCAGTGGATCAGTTAATGGAATGATTAATCATATTGTGTCAGGAGAATAGGAAGAGGGGGATTTTCAACGTGGGGGGAATGGGGCTGTCTGGAAGACGACTGGGCCCTGTCAGAGACTGCTCGAGAGGAGATGCAGAGAACAGGAGAGAAGATTGGGTAATGAGAGACAGGGGATTACATGAGGGCTGGATGAGAGGGGAATAATAAGGAGAGGGGTTGCGAGAGGAGAGGGAAAGTGCTTTAAGGAAAGTAGAGCTGATGGACTGCCATTACAGTATAAACGGTTCTGACATTGACTAATATTTACATTGGTAAAATGATACAGACTTTAGGAGCACATCCCATATGTGACCCTGTCAATTGGCCCGTGTGTGTGTGTGTGTGTGTGTGTATGTGTGTGTGCGCACTTGCATATGAACCCACTTGCAAAAAATGTGTTACATCATGACAAGTGTTTACATTTCTGATTGGTGTCACGTAGGCCAATAAGGAAAAGCATAAGGGAAAGCTACAAGGTTAGCAAGTAGGTAGAAAAAGTGTCAAAAATTTAAAAAAGACTCGAAGGAGACCAAGGTCATTTTTTACATATTTGAACTTTCTGTCAACAGCAGGGCTTATAAGGATGTTTAATGACCCTTCAACTTTGGATTTCTTATGTCCACGAAGGTGAGAAACTACTTGCACATGCTGAATGAGGTTCCTTTGATGTCTGAGTGAGTGAGTGACTTCATACCAGCAGGACTCCTTCAGCAGTAGCATAAACAGAAATCCAGGTGCACAGCAGGCTGATAGACCAGGCAGAGGAAACCTGAAACCCACAGGTGCACAGGTATGACTTACCTGACAGACACAGGAAGAGGCACGGATACCTCTAAATGTTCAAAGAGAAATCTCGGACGTCTGATCTTGGCAGGCCTTTTTCGATCTGCTCCTTTCTCCTTTCCCACCTACGGTTTGACAGATAGCGCAGGCAACTGTGTAAATATTTATACGCCTGTTCTGCAGAGAACAACACCGTCTTTTTTTTTTTTGGCTGTGGTTACAGGGCGATAAGGTTGTGATTTGGGTTTTGCACACACAATTAGGGATTTACCACAAGAGCACTTTGTAGCTTCAGAAGTGCGCACACACTTTGAGAAGGAGGTGCTCTGCAGATATTTTAAGCTGATGTAAACCTCTGCATCTCTTTCCAACTTTGCGTGCATATTTTCTTCCTTTTTTAATCTCCTAAAGAAAACAAACAGAAACAATGTTTATATAATTTTTTCCCCCCCAAAAGAAACACTGAAGGTTTCAAAATGTTGAAATATGCAAATAACTCAAGCATTTATTGTGCGTTGCGTCTGTGTGTGTTTTTGTATTCACGCAAAGGTGATAATTATGGTGATGAATGGAGCAGGCTGGATAAAAACTGAGGTTCGCTTAGCTTATCAAGTGGTTGTACTCTATTCTTCTCCCCCTGCATTAAAATTCCTCCGAGGTTCTTCAGGACGATTACGTGACAAGTTATGTTTTCCTAAAACAAAGCAGCTGGTTGATATAAGGCAACCTCCCTTTGCTGAAGCCAAATCTGCTGACCACAACTTTGTAGATTCATAAATATTTTGTCGATTCTGTTCCTACAGTGGAAAAGGCTGAACTAATGTTCTACTGTAACTGCAATATAGCAGGCTACACATATTGATGTAATACATTTACACTGCATTTTACCATCTGTGAAACAAAACCTCAGCTTGAACTTTGGCCCGTACCCCTTTTTTTACCACGCTACCTCATGGCCGAGTGAATTTTGTTGTATATGTCAGTAGACTGTGACTCTACCTTGAGCACCATAAAACTGTTCCAACAGAAAACAATTTCATTAAAAAAAAAAAAAAACTCTCTATTGATCAGTGTTGGCCAGCATTGTGTTCTATAGCCTCAGAAAACAGAATACATGAGCTGTCAGTGCAACAGCTCTGGCAAAACTCATCTCTCAAAGCCAAAGTAGAGCTCGTTCCATTTCCCCAACTCTTACTGTAAAACTCTCATAAAGCGTCAATGGGGCCAAAATAAGAGCGCTCCGCAGAGCTGCATTTAGAGCTATTTGGGATTGTGGTTGTGTGTTTTAGAGAAAGAGGGCAGGACACCACACCGTGACGTCGCAAACAGTCTGGACTGGATCAGAGAGACAGGTCGGTGCCACAGAGTTACCGGCTCCCCCCTTCTTTCACTGCCAGTTCTATCCCAGTGTCCCCCCAGAAACCACTCGCACCACAAGTTGTTTCAATGGGGCACAACTCCGGCTGAATATAGAAAGGTTATACATATAGGTCACAATTTCTCAATGTGCATGACTGAGGCTTTTGTGCGTGTATGCATGAGCATGTGTGTGTGTGTGTGTGTTAGAGAGAGAAAAGAATGACCACTAAGAGTGTTTAAGATCAATTCAATGTTTATTCTAGAAGTGAACTGGTTCTAGTCATCTATTGGAGCTTTTAGTACTTATTACAGTTGCGAAACAGAAGAATGGAGAATATAATTGCAATCGGAAATGTAAACACCACAGAATAGCTGCTGACGTTCATGTGTGTTTGTGTACACACATCAGAAGTAGTGCACTTCAGCTCACAGATTTATTGCTCACAGATGTGGAAACATATTCACCTTCATGGGACAGTAAAGGATTACAATCTGTTATTCTGTCTGAAATGTCATACAGATGCCAAATAAAGTATTTTCCTCATTTTAGATTGATTTTTGCTTTAATCGATTCTACAGAACTTTCATGAAAAAAGTAAACATTCGCTGGCGAGTATTCCAGTCCGCATGAAATATATTACACAATGAGACATGTTTACAAGATCAGAACAAACGTACTTGTTTGAGGTTTGCCATGGGATCTTCTCTTTCTTTTTTCTTCTCTGGGGGTGGTAGTGTGTGGGTGTGTGTGGGTGTCTAGCTCTGCCCCACAGGGAGCTGAGTGCCAGGTCAGAGCCAGTAGCTGAGTGATTCTGTCAGCCTGCTAAGTCTTTGTGGATTACACTAAAGTGGGCCCCTGGGGTTGCTCCGACATCAGTGCAGCTCAGCCCAGTTATGGTTAAACTATCATACGGCAGTTATTGAGCTTCCTTTTCTATCTTCATCCTCAGTGTCTACTACTAACTTTACATCTACATCCTCTACTCCTCAGTGTTTACCAGATTGAATGCAATGTGAATGCTGAACTATAAAACAGCAAAAAGATAGTTGAAGGAGATAATACCTATAAAACAAACTCCAGATATATACAGGAACACAGCTAGAAATTTGAGAACTTTGGGGGGTACAACCTGTACCATCTGGGATGTTCACAGTGAAGTGATCAGATAGATAGATAGATAGATAGATAGATAGATAGATAGATAGATAAAATAATGTTAATAATGTGAATAATATTGATTTACAGTTGTGTCTCTGTCCACCTGGAAAATGTAACTCCAACATTCACTAACTTTTAGCTCTGTCTTTGGTCTTCACCAACTCCTGAGGGAACTATCTGTCTCTTTGGTAGTAGTAGTAGCTCCACATTGTTTAACAGCTGGTCACTAACTGTGTCTGTCTGTGATTTGGTGCTCAGTAGGCAGAGTGAAAGCAGACTTTTGGAGAAAGATTTTTCACTTTAAACATCTTTCTGCTGTAGCAGAACACTACACAGCGGGTGCAGCAAGAGTTAACAAGAATGGACAGATAAACAATGAGCTGAAACTCACTACACAGTTCAATGAAGCAGAGGAGAGCTGCAGATTCAGGTGATAATTCTCTGTGGCGACTACATGTGGCCCCTTTCACATTGTCCCATTGTTTTTACATTGCCAAACTACCACAATATAAATAACAGTTATAGCCATGTTATACAAGCTATGTCAAATCCACCTCCAAATTTGAATTTTTCACTCTCAGTATGAAAACTTTGAATAAATAATATTTCTTCAAGTTTCACCTTGTATGACCCACAGTCAGAAGCAGAATTTGTTCATCTGGAATGAAAGCTAGTAGGAAAACTGCCTTTTTATTTTAAAACAGGATAGCGATAGACAAAGCTGCACCCACTCTGGTTATTTTCATGTCATGAGCTGAACACGCTCACTTTCACTGCACTGAGGACTAAAAATGTGAAGAAAAACTCAGAGAGGAAACAGCAGAGGAAGCAGACAGACAGTGACTGATGCGCTCCCACTCTCTGAGATGAAGTCATTTGCTTTAATGCTCATATTAATGAAGCATATCAGTGAAGTGTTGAAGTTCAAGTTTAGGAGAGATCCCTGTGAGTCACTGGCCACCGGTGGCAATCAATCAACTGAGAGCCAGTTCTCCCATAGACCCTCATCCCACCCAGCAATCTGTGAAAAGGTTCTAAAATATGTTATAGAACAATGAGAAGAAGACATGAACTCTGCTGAATGAGAAAATAAAATAATGGATTTGATATGGTATAAAGAACTCGAATTATAAATGACAGGTGTGTAGTCTGCAACATTGCCTTTTTACAGTCGAGTACGGGGAAAACCTGATACTCAAAATGGATTGAAACTGAGTGCCAAGTCCTAAGTGAAGACGAGCCACTGCCTCAAGATTTGTCTAGTCCATCTGAAAACAGACAAACTTACCAATTTTCTGTGTTGAAAACAAACACAGCAAATGGACCATGTTATTACTGCAAGTGAGCATGGAGGCCCAGTCATGCAATTGTGAAACAGAGAAAGCTGTGCCACTGGCTGTTCTTTTATTGAGAAACAGAAATGCAAAAAATCCCCCCGCACAGGTCACACAGGATGCGCTTGGATGGAGAACCAGAGAAGAATTGACACACACACACACGCACACGCACACACTCATCATAACTTTTACCATCAGAGGAAAAATGTAATAGACCACAGAAAAACATATTTTTCCAAAAGCTTTGGCTGTCTTTTTCCTGATGACTGACATCCCGGCTAGTTAGCGCCCTCATTAAAAAGCACTTAATGAAATAAGGTGTTTAAACAGGGTCTTTACACTAAGGTCTTTGTGGTTAATGAATCAACACAGCGCAGACGGAAAAATAGCATAGCTGGATATGCAGGTAATGTCCCACTAGATCCAATAAACCTAACACCTTTTAAAGGTGAATATCCTTCTGTAAGGCCTTGTGTCTGCTCGTGGAACATTCGCACTTCCTATTGGCTTTGACTTTTCTTAGAGGGGGGCTCAGAAAGGCCACCTTATTCCCACATATTGTATGTCACGTTTATTTGTCTAAATTTCCACAGACGAAAGCTTTTATAAAAAGTTGCAGTTACATTGTATGAGTACTTGAACAGTGGAGGGGAGATTTAGATTTTTTCATACACGATGATAGTTTGCTAGTTTTTACACTGTAGTTGTTCTTGCTCTTGTTCTTTCTGTTCATGGAGAATAATAATCCAGAGTTAGTGGATCTAGTAACCCACTGATTAGTCTTCATGACCTGAGAGAAAGATGGATAGTCTCTCTCATTATTTCTAATTGATTCTGTTCAACAATTTGAGAGTGGAGCTGCTCACAGACATTCTTTGTGATATAAAGCAGAAAGAGAAGAACCACAAATGGAAGGTTTAGTTAAAAGCAAGATAGGGAGAGAGCAAAAATAAAACCAAACAAAAAAGCAGAGATATGAGGTGATGCTAATAATATCAGGGTCAAACAACGGTTAGCAAAACTATGGGTCAGATTAGATTAAATACCACATTTTTTTCCATCATAATTCATATCATATTGGAAATATCCAACCACTGTCGATCAGCACAAGTACTTATCAACTGTTGTTGTTCTTGAAGCATGAATGTTGTTTTTAGTCCACCAAAAATCTTTTGCAATGAGTGTTGCACAATCCATCGTTAGAGCTGTGCTGTGGTTCTGTGTATGAGAGTGTAAATTTGAGGTTTTTGTACGAGTGCCTGCGGGTATTTATGCGTTAGAAGAAAGTGAGAGCTGCAGAGAGCAGGGCATGCTACTTTAAAACACGACAGAATTAAACAGTTCATTGCCTTTGCCTTCTTTCCTCCAATGTAATCAATCTCTCAGGCCTCCAGAACTATAAAACGCAATATTTCACTCTTCAACATGATGAAAATCTGACAAATTATAGCTCAGCATGTGAAGCAATAAAAAAATGTGTATTTATTGCAATGTTAATTAAGTAGAGGTCTATAAAGCCTCCAAATCAAACAATTAAACCCACTTAATCATATTAGAATCCAAAATATTTCAAGCATCAATTTAATTTTATAACAAGGAGCATATGCAATGGAAACTTCAACCAAAAAAATCACAAACCTTTCCCTACACCATGTTTTGGAGAAGTCACATTGTGTGTATGCACACACTGACTGGTTCTGGTAGCTCACTGACCAACTCTGTGTGCTGTGTAACTCCTGTGCTGAGGGGCCACCCTTCTTCAGCCATTTGGTTATGCTGCTCACATCAAAGCTGATGGAAGGCTGGCCCGTGGCCCAGCACCATGACAGACTGGCGGGGAGCCCGGAACTCAAGCCCCTGGCTTGAGGCCTACCGGCCTGGGGCTGGAAGTTGACAGGGCCCAGCTATGAGGGCCTGATGAATGGGTTCTGGCACTGAGCTGGTGATGTGTGTGAGTTTGTGTGTGTGTGTGCAAGTACATGGAGTGGCTTTCAGGGCCCCCTTAAGCTTGAGCTGAGTTACAGAGGGAACCCAGGGAAAGATTATGATTGGCCACAGTGTCAGGCAGAATGAGAGGACCAGCTTTAGGTCTTCTTACACCCAGAAATTGGCTTCTCCAGGGTCTCCCAGACTCTCAGACATATTCAGAAATGTATGCACACACCCACCAACACGCATACACACACACAAATACATAGTGTACAACAGCACACAACGTCACATGTAAAGCTCTCCCGAGTCTTCATCCTTGGGAGATGGAAAACATTATTCATTACTGACACAGAAAATAATAATGTGCTTTTGAATCCAGAGAACTCATATACTTGAATTCATATAGTCTGACTTGATTTCAGAGCTTAGACAAAGGCCAGTTATCTTATTTATAGGAAACACATACCTCATATTCACTTGGAATCTCTATCTATTTTCTACTCCAACTCATACATGCCAGAATGGAAGCTGATTTTACTGCAAACGAAAGACGAAACAGCAACTGTTAATAGCATAGAAAGCATGTCTGAATTCTAAATATAAAATGCATGTGACATAGTGTATTATCCCCTAAAGCACATTCAGCTCAACTTATTTCAAGCACAAACTTAATGTGGCACTAATCCTATTTTCTTCTTATGATTATTATTATTGATATTATTATAAACATATATATTCCGAAAGTTGGACAGAAAAATGTAATGATGACAAGTCTAGATTCTAACAAAAAGCTTCTTAGATAAAAAAAACTAAAAAGTATGTCAAACTGGCTCTGGAGGTAAGAATAACTGCAAGTGGATAATGCAATAAAGAAAGTCTTTATGACAGCAAAGCTCATATGTACATCATGGACAAAATATATGCAACCCTCCAGCAAAACAGGGAAAATATCTGGTCCCAATATTTCCCCCACTCTCTCTCTTCTCCCTGTAGTCCTTCACTTCTTACTCTTTATGTACTTCACTCTTACACAATTCCTTGTATCTCTTCCAGACTTTCTTTTAGATGTCAACAAAGAGAAATATGATTTCCTGTTTACACAGAAGACAGCCAAAAACACAAGTGAGTACAGTACTCTATCCACAAACAATACATGGCATCAGTCTCACCCTGCCCTTTGTGGAGTCTCATGCATGTAAAGCTATTTTACAAGCAGCTACATCAGGTGTTACGGTGTTAAAGGTTACTGTTGGATTGGGTCCAGCGGCCGTCACTGTCTATGAAAGCTATGTGTGTGTTTTTAGCACTCTGATTCCCGGCCTGTCTCCAGTTTAGCCTTTAGCTCATCACTCGTGCTGTGGTTCTTAATGACTGCTGGAGCGCCACAGAGTGCTGTCTGCCTAGGAAAACAAGCTAAGACTAACTAAGGCAGTGTGTTAACCTGATGCATAGTGCCGTCTGCCATCAACCCAGAGGCAAGGCTAATGAGAAATGATTAGATTAGAAAGGTATCCTGCTGTGCCACTTATTTTTATACCCTAAGATTGGACCACATTAGATGGCAAGGAACCAAAACACACATATTGGAAGACGTTTGAAACATAGGTAAACTCTCATCTTAAGAAGCGAAACCTGAAATATACCAGGTGTTACAGTTCGAATGACCATGCAAGGACTGAGCTTGCTTCTGTACATTGTGTTGGAATCTTAATAAATCTGAATTCAGTCTGAAAATATCCTGCCCAATCAATAGGATTTGTAGCAGGCTACACTAATAAGGAATTTGTCTGTAAGCCCCCACATAAAGATCTGCTCAGGAAATCTGTTTCCACTACTACACCCAGATCATGCTGTTCCGCTCACTTTGCCCCTCTCCCACAGCTCAAACTAAGGGGAGCAAAGGTAGACCAGTAAAACCAGTCACCCATCCCAGCGACAGTCCAGTGCAAGCCTGCAGACATGCTGCAGACTTGTACAAATAACTCACTGTCTACAGAAGAGACTTTTTCCCTCCTGAAAGTCTGAAAAGGAGCAGAGGGGAAGTTTCTTTGGGAGTGTACAGCATTTTTTGGGTCTTGTCCATGTCTATAACGTGGGGATAGTATTTCACTGCACTTTACCTATTGAAGGAAAAGATGCAAAAAATGTTACTGATGTTAGAAAGGGTTTGGTGGCCATGGAAAAGATGACACAAGCTATATATGCAGTATTTGTGTGGATTTGTGCATAGCTCTATGTGTGTGTGTATGTGAGCACAAATGGCTTTTATACATATTTGTGTGTGCGTGCATGTGTGTTTGCGTGAAAGCATACATTCATGAATGTGTATGTTGGATCAGGATGTTGAATCTCTCTGTACACTGGCCTCTGTAAGGTGCAGGTGTTTTCAGTCAGACCGTGGTTCCTAAGTCCTTACCCGAAGGGTTTTAGGAGACTGACATTCCTTTTAGACCTGTCCCTCTGCACTGTAGCTCTAGGGAGATTGTGTACTAAGTTAACATACTGCAGTCACCAACTCACAGATTTCATTCACTGTTTGTTTAAAGCATCATTACGGAACTACACAACTTTATTTCACAGCATTGCAGAGATGTACTTTTTTTCTGTGATTTAGCTGGAACTGTCATAGTGCCATCAAATGCATTCTGCAGGCTATGTTGTAAAAGTCAGACAGTATAACATGTAAAGCACAATATTTCAACCACACAGTCTGCTGTTTCAAGGAAAAGGTGAGGGGGGGTACAGACATAGGAGGAGGACATGGTTGTCTTCTCCACTATGGTAATATATGGCTGTTCCCTTGAGCACAGAGGGATTTAAGAGAACACAAATCACCACCCTGCATCGATGCAAGCATGCACACACACACTCGCAAGTAACTACACAGACATGCCTTCCAGCTTTAGCAGGGTTTAAGGTGAGCCCATGACCCAGCCTAGCCGACAGAGGCATATTTAAAAGCAACAACCCACACTTATGACTGAACAAGACTCAGGAAACAGAGGTGACAATGGCAATTTTATCTAACATCTCTCATGAGTTACACACTTTGAAAATCATGCACTTCCTTTTGCCTTTGCATTGCTAGAAAATCATGTGTTTCACTCTTTATGGTTCAGTTTGAAGACCTGGAGAGGATAAGTAGCTATCTAGCACCATCAAATGATAAATGAGCAAGAGACAGTAGTACGAGCTGTCAGTGGTGTCCTGGAGTAACATGATCTCTCCATGGGGGAGATCACTGCAGCCTCATACAACCTGATCGTTTAAAACCCGCAAACAGCAGCACAGATTAAAGTGATCAGGGCTGGCTTTAGCAGACTGGCAGTTATGCTATAAGTCAAATGGTATGCAGGATGATAGATTCAATCTGACAGGGGAAAATGAAATGAATCTGCCACGTAGAGTGCCCAGATAAACTTTAGACCACAGGTAGGCTCTTAAGTGTGTACACACACCAAAAACATCTGAGGGTTCATTTATTTTGATTGCCCCTCAAGATATATGAGTAATTGATATGTTAACCCATGTATTCCTCTGCAAAAATTCCTGTGTATTTAGTCTATCTGGTTTTGTTTTGGGAAATGAAAAAATGAGTGTACAAGTCATGTCCAGGGAAAAAGATTTAGGCTCAAGATTTAAGTCAAAGTATAAACCTGTCTGTGTACAAACCTTTTTTAGTGTTCTGGGAAATTCAGTCATCAAAGGGTCTTAAACCATATATCTGCTGTGATAAAAATTATCTTTGCACGGGTGTAGATCACACTTAGAGTTACTGTACATGCACTCTGTTTGCTATTGCAGACACCCACTCCTGTGGCTAACAAATCAAGTTATGTAAATGTCACGATACGGTGTGAGTGCAAGAACACAGAGCATATTCAGTGCTCACATTTGTTTTATTGATAGAGACCTGAGGTGAAAATTCCATATTTCTTTTATTACATGTCGAATTGCTAAGAATGTGAGCTAAAACATCCCATATGCAGGCGGCTTTCATTTCTTTTTATATAAAGTGCTTTTGATTTATGAGCCCACAATGTCTTTTTTCCTGCATGAAATAAATTACAGAGGTGAATTCCAAAAAAAAAAAAGAGCGAGACACACAGAGAGAGAACTACAGAGTGCATGGGGGAGAAAAAGACGAGGGAAGTCCTCAAACCAAGGTTAGACTGATCTGCCAAAGTTTGGAGTGCATATAGACCCTCCAGGTTTTCATAAGAAGGTATGAATATGTGGGACAGCTCAGCTGTTTAACAGCTTTACTGTTTATCTTTCTTGTGCTTAGCTGGGAGATTAATGAGGGAAGTGGGTATTCATTAAACATTTACAAAAATAAACTTTGGTGAATTTTATCACAGAACATAGTTCATGTTATGAAAACATTACATTCAAGGTGTTCAGCAGACACTCTTATCCAGAGCAGCTGAGTTCAAGAGTAAAGTCAGCTTTGATTTGAACTACACTTACGGTGAAGACAAGTTGGGCATGTTTAAAGGATATGTGTACTTGACATGTCATTTTTACTTACTATCTAAAAATCATGATAGCAGTTTGGAGAAAACAGAACTTTTTCTTTTTTTATATCCATTGCTTGTACACGTTTCTACAGATAGGTCTTAAAATTAGGATTTGACAAAGTTAAACACTTTCAAACGAAAGTTGGGGATTACCAGCCAGACATTGTGTGGAGTGCCACACATACATATAAGCACCAGTCAATCACTGAGAGATGTCACTCAATGGCTGATCATGTCTTTCTTCCTTTCTTCCTTTCCAGCATCCTACTTTAAGCATTAAGTTCTGCTTAAAGAACCTCCGGCTTTCAAAACAGGTGTCTTTGATAATTAGATGTGGGTCTTGTAGTTGTCAACTGTGATCAGAGTGTGTGACAAGAGGCACACTCACCTGTTGGTTTCAGTTTCTGCGCACCACCAGCTACCCATGACAAGGTGCACACCTGGCATTTTACATAAATACGTGTGATTGAACACACACCTGGTACAAACACACCTGTCAAAGCTGCTGAGTAGAGACAGGGTGCTGGCTAGGAGGAACACCAGAACAGCAAAATAAATGTAAAAACCTACAATCCCAGAGTAAAAGAAACAAAAGAGAGATTCAGAGGTGTGCCAGAGCAATTTATGCCTTCTTTCACCTTCAATTCACCTTCACCCAAGGGCGTAATTTACATTTCAACTTTGGGGGAGACATCTGGGAACTACTCAAGACTCCACAATTATAGTCTGATTCATGTTCATAACACACTACGTATGCTATGTAACCTTTTGGAACTCAACACAAATTAGTAGTATATAAACATAATTTCTGAGAGACAGAGCTGCACTTAAGTTGACATCCTGACCTGGACAGTGTACAGAGAAAAGGTCATTGTGATAACTGAGCAGGATATGAATGTGGTAGTTTCAATCGCAGAGGCAATCAAATTGACATCTTCAGTTTTGCAGAAGAATAAAGAGATTAAGTTTTCCCCAAACAGAGGAAATGTGTTTGTTTATTTTGTTTTTTTGTTGAAGACAATTCATTTATTTAAATATCCAGACAAGATTTAAAGACACAAGACAAAGCCCACAACCCAGTTTCTCACCCAGCTGAGCTCTCAGGGTTTCCTGAGCTGATATATGAAACCTTCCAGTTGAATCTCCATCAGATGGAAGTTCTCCTGCATGTAGGAGAATAACTGAATTGGTACACAGCTTCCTCTTTCCAGGCCCACACACATTCAGCATGTCAACAAAAGACAGGGGCACCTTATTGACCAAATAGAGTGCTGTAGGTGCTGTTCATTTCTTATGCACTTGGATGTGGATCTTACAAATAAGAACATGAGAAACAAGAACAGGTGGTCATGTTGAACACATTACTGAACTGAATGCTGTTGGTGCCCAGTCTTGATAATTCTAATAAATCCAAACTGAGAATATATTCTCACCTATTCTTGAATAATCAGACATTAGTGCAGCCATACAATCTTTCTGGGCTGGAACTGAAAATACAGCATGGAATCCATATCCAATGCCTTGCGTATTTTCTTTTGTGGAAGAAACATACATACATCTTTTGTTCCAACCACTGTCACAATATTCTTGCTCTTAAAGCACTGTTTTTACTGTAACATAATGACTTTTACATGTATTTGTCAACACAGATTCTTCTTCTTCTTCTTCTCCTTCTCCTTTACTGTTGCACTAAGCTGTAATTACTCCACTAACTACAAACTTTATGCACCAGGTTATCATTAGCTTTATGCCTTCACAGCGATGCAGTTTCTTAGAAGTAGCAGAGATCTGATTGTTTAATGGAGCAGGCATTTAGCGTTTACAAACCACACACATTGTTTATACCAGGGAGATTGTTAAAAAAAGTATATAAACAAATGCTGGCCAAAATTACCATTCTGACTCAACTTGTTACCCTCAGTCCATAAATATATAGTTTATTAGATCAAGCCCATTTCTTCCCCATCAACACAATGGCAAGGCATTTGGCTGGTGAGACTGGGTCGGGCTGGTTTGAATGGTTTACAATGGAATTATTTTCTCAGATAAACATCTCTAGGCCACAAAGCTGATTGGGAGGCTCTGCATAGAGCAGGAGCTCCATCCCCTGTTCTTAACTGTGGCTGTGACTCCGACAGTAAGAGTGGTTTGATGAGCCCAGAGGCTTGGAGATTTTATAGTTAGTATAGAGTTTAATGTCTGATCATAACTTTGTATGTATAAAAGTTGAGGTCGCTCTCCATGGATTTATGAACCTAGGTAATTTAAATAAATCTTGAAGGATGTGTTTTTCCTGCAAGCTCTGGTCTCTACTGAGGTAGAGCTCCAGTTCCACGTCAAATAATAAAGAGAGGAAACGAGGTCCATTGAAAGGAGAAGGAAATGAGGTCAGGAAGAAGAGGAGGGAATAAAGGACACAGTCCATTGAGTAGGGGAGGAAATAAGGTGCAGTAAAAATGGGAGGGCTCATCTCTGCTCTCCCAGGTAATCAGAAGAAAGACTGCAAAACCACACTAGCAGATGTGGTGATTCAGACTCGGGCTGAATCAGGGAGGGGACGAGCTCACAGTAATACGTCAAGGTCGCAGGAGTGCAGTGTGCGCACGTAAGTGTGTGTAATTTCTCTTACACGTTTCATAAATTATGACAGCATTTCAGGAGGATTACTACAATTTGCTACACTCAAGAAAGCAAATGACCTGTTTCTTTTTTATGTGTGTATCTTTCTTGCACACATATATGAATTCACACTCACACACTTTTCTGCTCCCTCACCCTCATTCCTGTCTGTCCTTTCTGACCTGCTCTTTCTTTCTGTTTCTCTTGGCCTCTGCTTCTTTTAGCCTCACCTTCTTGTCCTCTCTCTCCTCGGACAAATCTGATTGTGTGTTAGCTTCCTCTTTTTCCTCTCCCAGTAATGACACACTGCAGGCCTTTTAGATTACACAGCTCATTAATAATACACTTCGCACACCCACTAATAAGCAATATGAATCACAAACACTCACATATCCACCCACAGACGGAACATACACACACATGCACACATGCACACTATGGCCCTAAGCTATGAGGAGATCATATCCACAGTATATTACAGCCCTGATTATTTTTAATTACAACATGGCCTTTAACTGTGGAACTGCAGCAGTTACATAAATGAGGGCCCTAATCAACTGGCTCCCCAGGCCTCCCCCCTCGACTGTGGATGTCGAAAAACAAACAGACGGCGTCACAGCCCAGCTTGCCTCCACCGCAAAACACACGTCAGCGCCCAACATTACCTCTCTGTGATGTCATGTCCTCTAAATGCTCCAGACAGTTAGGGTGAGCGAGAGCAGGAGGACCACATGCATGAAATCAACATACACACAAGTGCGTACTGTAGGCATAAGCATACATGTGTTAGCGTGCTGCATGCACACAGACACACAGATCAGAGATACAGAAAAGGGGCGTGACGGTGGTTAGGGTGAGAGAGAACAGGAGGACGCACTGAGCTGCGGTTGGTGTCAAGAGCAAGGCTTTGGATAGTCCTACGGTCAAGAGGGTAATGATGGGTGAGGGCAGGGTGAGAGAGGGGGTGAGTGTGGGACACTAGGGCATATAAATGTCACATTGCAGCAGTGATTTTTCTGTCAGGGTCTGTGGTTGTAACCTTAGCCTTCCTTTCACTGCTCTGCTATGCAAAATAAGGGCGTTGAAGTCCCAGGGCCAAGCATACGCAGAACATGCGGCTCATTGGTCTGGCCAAGCAAGCACACACACACACACACACACACACACACACACACACACACACACGCACGCACGCACACACACACACACACGCAGACCAACACACACACATACATGCAGACCAACACACACACATGCACACCTTTGATCAAGTACTTACACATGAATACAAATTTTATGGGGCATGATTGAATGTACAGGATACATATCCCTGTCTTCAGTACGTATGGCATAAAAAAGGGAAAACCAGTATAAAGGGTGCATGAACACACATACACACACCTATACGCGCACACACACATGCGCACACACACACACACTAATGTGCCAATAAGAGCAACCATTTAGTCCTGTCCACACTGAGTTCATAGAGAGTTAGCAGGAGCAGCTCTCCAGCTGGGATATAAAGATACAAATCAAACACGACAGATGGACACACACACACACACACTCAAACACACACACACTCACACACACACACACACACACACACACACACACACACAGACTGCTATAAAAGTTTGATGTAACCACACCATGCCCAGAGACGCCATGTACAAAAAAACACCGCATCAATTATCACATCAACATTCAGCCTTCATCAGCACAGCAGAATTTATAGCAAGCAGCGTTGAGCCAACAGCCAATAGTCTCTAACTCATTGATCGGTCCGTCATCCAAAACAAACATGCTGATGCTGATGAGCTGTGATCCAAAGGAACTCTAAAATGCTCACAATACTTATATTGGTTCTCAATCCCAATCCAGCACAGAGACCTGGGGACAAACGGAGGCTGAGAGCCAATGGTGTTGCTTGCTTTGCAGTATGATATCGTGAGACCACCTACCCGGTTGCAATCGGCCCTCTTTTTCCCTCCGTTGCCTCCCTGACCTCCAATCTAGCGTTCTTCATTCCCTGGCTTACCCTCCCCTCTCGCCTCTTTCTCCACTGCTGACTGTCCATTCTGTTAAACTGTCCTACACTCTAAAAACAGCCTGGGTGCATTTGAGTGGCAGAGGCAAGGCAGGGGGCTCCTGGGTCTCCATTTAGCCACTTCCTGTTTGAGGGAGCCAATATGTATGCCCCTCCAGGCCATTGCTCAGCTTGCCATGTGTAACCAAATGAGGCTTTTCGTAGACTCGACGTGCTGGCAGAGCTCAGATCACAGCTACAAAGACTCTGCTGAGTATACTAATGTTGAAAAATCTCCCTCAGCTTGTTTGCATAAACACAGAGTGGAATGCTAAATATATGCGTCTGATTTGTTCTGGTTTTGTTATTCAATATTTGGCTGATGAAAGTAAGCTGCCTGTCTGACAGAAAATTGATGAACTACAAGCTGGTGAATTATTTGCACTCTTCCTCCCAAATATATACTGCATGCTAATCGTGATCACAGCCCAAAAACAATGAGATATAGTTTCTCTGTTTCTCTCCTACACATTCCTATGCATTCCTACATTACCGACAGTGGACTAGTATTCCACACTGACCACATGTAGACTACTACTTCAAAAACAGAAATTAAATATTAAATAATATTTATATATTATTTTCTTATTTCTATATTGTTATTATATAGAATATTATGGACTCTTTGGACTGAACAAGTATGAAATCTAAATAGGATTACCATTATCCTGTGGATTAAATCATATTTTGTATTTTTACATAATAAATTAATTCCCTGAGTCAGGAGTGAAATGTTTCCTATTACTAAGGTTGTGTTTTGAATCATGCTTGGACTGCAGTTTGTTGTGGTTGTTTGAGCATATTTGGAGAATTAATCTTAAACTCATTCATGACAAAAATAATGTCTGAATTACTCTTTTTCTACCATGAACTATTCATGATGCTTTGATCTTCTGTCTTTAAGCATCCATTCACCTTTTAAACCTTTGAAAATAGGTTTTCAGTTTCATTTTGAATGAAGTTAGCGCCAACTGAAAAACAGTGGACTTAGTAGAAGGATGGTGTAGATTTGTGCTTCACACACTCGCGATGATACAGAATGACAACAGAAGTAAGTCAGGCTAATGCTTTTCTCATTATGTCAGGCTCTGTGTTCAGTTTTTATTAGACCAAGATTTGCTGTGTTCTTTTTTTAGGGGTGCAAGGTCAAGTAAACGTCTGATGTTCAATGTGTTTTGAGTGATTAAATGAAAAAAGATCTTACTGCTTACTGATCTTATTTCAAATGTTATCCCAATTGCTTTTCTTTCTATCTTGTTTTTGAATTCTTAGTATTCCCCAGCGTTCTTGTTGGACCTTCATTTTAACACAGTGTAAAACTTAATATCTAAATATCCACTAAAATTTAGGCTTCGGGAAGTCTGAAAGCCTGCCTGGGGTTGCAAGCCATGCGTACTATGGAGGAGTGTGGAAAAAATCGATTAGTTAGTGAGTCATTAAAATCACTGCAACAGCCTGAAGAGAAAATGCATACACCTACACCTGCAGGTCCACTATTGGCTAAAATTCACCAGAGGTTCTTAGACATGGTTTTAGCATTATTTAAAACATGACCAACAGTGAACCTTCAAAATATCTCTCTTTGCCTTGCTGGTTGACTATTGATGAATGTGCAATGACGCTGAGTTCCACTTTTGGACAGGTATGCAACACACACATACATAGACACAGTATTAGTACAGCTGGCTGTCAGGTCCTCAAGCTCACCAAGAGGTCCATAAGTACTGAAGGCTTTTCTTCCTGTCACAGCATGGGGTATACAACTAACTCTGTGTATGAGTGTGTGTGTGTATGTGTTAAGAGTGTATGTTTTCAGCTGGCACCTCTCAACCTTGGCAGCAGTGCGTCTCCTGGCACACGCAGGAACAAATTTGTCTTTGGGGTTTGGTTTGGTTTAGTCTCTGATGTGTGTGTGTGTGTGTGTGTGTGTGTGTGTGTGTGTGTGTGTGTGTGCATGTGTTGGTGAGGTAGTCGAGAAGTCTGGTCATTATCACCACCACAGCCAGCCAGTAAGCATGTAGCCAGAGCAGCTGCGGGAAAAAAAGGTAAGGGATGGTGGAGAAGGAGGTAAATAAGGACGGAGCTGTGGATAAGATCCTTAGAAGGGATGACTCAAAAAAAAAAAAAACTATTGGACAACAGCGATGCTGCAAATGCACAAACCATACAAGATGAATAAAATCCTACTAAGCACAGTGAGCGCCATTCTAAAAAATAAATACTAAACGGCACAATTTCCTATCTTTCTTTTCTCTCATTGTTTCCCTAAAATTAGATATTCACTACTGTAAGCCTATCCTCTATACAAACACAAGAATACACACAGCGAGTTTCTGAGATTTTGCTAGTCACCCTGTGGAATGCCGACAGAATCGCGTGTGTTTTCCCAGCTTGTCTTAGCTGTGGCGTGTTGTGGTCACTGGGCCTGTGTGTGGTCCTCGTGTGGTACGGCTGCTCAGAATCATTTCCATTTAAACATATCTGTGGTCCTCAATGCAAACCACCAATGTTATCCACTCCATTGGAGGTACCACCAAAAGCTTTGCCCTCTGTGTGACCGCCTCTGTATGTGTATGCTCATATGTGTGCATGTTAATGCATGGTTAAGACTGTCGATGTTTGCACAAATGTTTGAATGTGTGAATATGTGTGTCATCTGTCTTCCGGCATATAAGCAAAGCAGATTTCTCATGTAGTCAAGATAATGGTGAGCAAACAGGGTTAGAGTGGTGTGAGTGCTGATGGATGTGTGTGTTTTGAACTGCAGGGCCCCTTCAGGGCATTGTGTCCCAGTGATCAGTGACTCCTCTCTCAGGGGTTCCTTCCCACCACAAACAGCAGCCTAGATCAGATCATTGGGAAGGAATGTGGACACCTTCTCATAAAATACCTTCAGTGATGTTTCTCTCTCTCACTCCATTTCCTATGATGGAGGTGTGAACTGGCTTGTCCACATGAACATTTGTGTGCTGAGCCAAACCTGTAAAAACATAGATGTCTTTGTCAGTGGATTATTCCGGAAAAGAGTGTCTTTTAGCATCTGCTTGGGTTATGTTTCCTTTACCAGTGTGTGGGGAAAACAGCTTACATAAAACAGAAATGAGCATTTATCATTCACAATACCCCGAGGTGGCAATGGGACTGCCATTGTGGCATCTCCTCAGAGAGAAGATTGCTTTCCCAAGTTTGCCTTTTGTACACACATTGCACTTTCCCATAACTCATCTGGCAAACAGGAAGGAATCACAGACCGGATTGGCTGCGTGACCCAAAACAGCTCCAGTCCCATTATGCAGTGATAAATGACCCACCAGCAAGTCAGGGAGTCTTTGGACCATAGAAAGAGGAAGAGCAGGATCAACTGGAAATGATTAGAGTCTCACAGTTTTGCTCAAGGGACAAGATCAGTGAAACAGTAGAAAACAGATTGGACCACTAGGACGGTGAGAATTACCTTGTCAGCGGAGGAGGAAGCAGGGCTCAGTAGATCTGGCTAGTTGTGAGGTGGGGAAAGAGAGGGAGATGAAGCATGGCCCGTTGTTGACCACAGGGACCTTGGTGTTGACATGGAGACCACAGCAGAGCGACCTCCTGCCGGTATTGACAGGGTCTTTGAGAACTTCTGGTGTTTGTTTTTTTTACTCATTGTGCTCTTCAAAAACATATAAGAGTTTGCCTGGCATGTCACAGGAATCCTAATCTTGCATGTATGTGTATGTTTGTCAGAAAATGTCAAAGGATTGTTTGTGTCTATTTCCTAAACAAATACAGATGTATGTTGTGGTTGGCCTTCGATTCCAGTGTCATGGTCTTTATTGTCTCTCTTTGTGTGGGGGATAGGCCTCTGGGGTAGAGGCTTACATGAATGACAAAAGAGTGAAACACCAGAGACACAGACAAATACATGCATGTGCACATGCACACACAAATCTGCCACATCTCTGCTCATGTGGAGGCCAAGCATTTCCCCACAGTCAACCACTAAGAGCAGATACTGTATTAATCAGCAAGATCTGCCAACAACAATAGACCTATCGATAGGGATGAGAAGTGATGCTTCATATTAACGCTATTGTTCTACTGAAGGTCTGCTTTACTGAGAACCTTTCAACAATATGGCTTTTAACGACAACATAAATTTTAAACATGATTTTATTTCAAAAGTACACAAACAGGACCAATATTGTTCAATAAGGCAAAGCTCAAATATTAACAACCACTCACATCAGAGGACTCAAAATCTCATAGTCACAGTTTATGGGTACCACTTGCAAATCATAAATAAAACTTTTTTTTTCTTTATATATAGACTGGAACTTCTTTTTTTTTTTCTCGTCATGAAAAAAAACAAAAACATCATTAGACAAACATTTCATTACAACCCAGCCACGTATAATCATCTTCATCTTCAGTATTATTATTTTTTTATCCTCAGAATCAATATTGTCCATGAAAAGTCAAGAGTGGGCGAGGGGAAGGTGCACCTGTCATTCTCCACATGGGTGTTACGTGGCTCTAATGCCCAGTTCCAAGCCCAGCTACAGACCCCAGCCCTTAGCTGCTACCTGAAAGGACTGAACATAGTGGTGTGAGTGTCAGTGGAACCACTGCAGTGCAGTTTTAAGCTACTATGTGCATTGTTGGCATTATTACTATGTTCAAAACTTTGCATCACTCCAAAAACCTCTCAGCATATGTGATATTGCTAAAGCACCTTAATGATCACTACTCAGCAGCTGTAATAGGTATCCATTATCAATCCTTTCAAATAAGTGCCTTGTTGGGAGGTCCCTCAGGGCTAGGGGCTTTGCAGGTGGCGAGTTGGAATTGGGCATAGTTTTATAAGGGGCAGGAGTGTTTTTTTCTGTGGCATCATTGCGATTCTTTTGCATGCCGAGCCAAGCCGATCCAAGTCAAGTTGTGGATGGAGAGGCGTGGCCAGCTCTGGTCACCTAGGCAACAGCGCCAGGAGGACACAAAGCAGTGTTGCTGCGAGAGACGGAGTGAGCCCCACAGCTCCTCCGCACTCCATTGAGTTCTCCTAGAGACAGAGGGGGGAAAGTATGGAATATTTTAATAAATCACAAAAGCAGAATTAGTGGGGGATGTATTATGAAAGAAAGTACAATAATAGTATGTGATCTGTGTGTTCGTGGAATGCATACCTCGGGGTGAAAAGGGTGACAGGTATCTGGGCGCCTCCTGTCCTTTTGCATCTTCAACCTCTCACATTTGAGAGATTCATTATGTGCAGCTGAAGTTAAGGCAACAACAGACAATGTGTACCCTCTGCAGGGTGTTTTCCCCGCCAGAGTGTATTTCTTTTTTATAATGGAAAGGAATGCATGTTTTTGAGTGCACCCTGGAATGAAGTTCTTATGGATGTAGTGAATACTTTTGTGCACAGCACAGTGTGCAAAAAGAAAGGGAAAGCAGACTCTGAGCAATGTTTGATGAGTTTTCTTTTGTCGCATAGCAACAGAATCGAAGGGCTTTATGCTACAGTAAGCACTCCACAACAAAATAAACAGTGGTGGACATGTATATACAGCTTGACTGTACTGCAAAAAAAAATTAGAGAAATGCATATTGTAGGAGAACCCAGCTCAGCTATGTGGTGACGAGCTAAGTTCTTTCAGTCCACTCTGTGCTGCGTCTGCTATTGATCAGTATTCCATCACAGCATGGGCTGTTGTGTAACACAGTCCAAACATAGACACACACACACACACACACACACACACACACACACACACACACACACACACACACACACACACAGCACTGTGAAGCAGACTTCTAGTAGAGTCTGTCTCAAAGCCTCTGCTTCAGATTTTGTCCTTCACAACACTCTCATCTCTTTCATCCACCGGAGGGGTAGAGGGCAAACAAACTCCCCAGGGCTTCCCCACAAATTAAACACTTTGCTATTCACATCCCCGAAACATCAGTGGACACACACTGCTTATAACTATAATATTGTGACATTGGTGGAAGAGAATTGACTTCTCCATTAAAAAACATGAATATTTTTTTTCTCTGGAGTGGGGGAAGAGGCAGCCTAACTGGAAAGACTTGCAAGTGGCCAGCTGTGTAACACATTAAGTCACTCAAAAACCATTAATTCATTCATACTCAAGTTTTCTGTCAAGGTTATGGAGCTTTTACTGTGGCTGTTGCTTTATTCATCTTCACTTCCCTGTCAAATGTCGCTCTCTTGCCTTCAAATCATCCCTCCCTCTCATTCAGGATATCAAGAGACTAGGATTTGTACACTGAGGTCCTGTGCTCAATCAACCGCACCTCTTAAGTCTTTGGCCAGTGAAGGATATACATGATTTCGATGGGGTCCATGGTGATTGGCTCGAACATGCTGCAGTCACACTTGTTGTCCACCACCACCATGAAGAGATTACTGCTGGGGATCTGCTGGATCACAAAGGACCTGCCAATCACAGCACAGAAACAGAAAAAAAAGATGAGGAAAGAAGAAGGGAGAGGGAGCAAGAGAGGATTGAGAGTTGGACTGGCAAGTAGACAAGACGCATGGGTATGATGTAAATTTCCATGTGTCAGAGGATTTGTGTTATGAGTGTTCACATTCTCCCCTGACGGAGGGGAGATGCACTGAAGAGACTCTACTGGATGCATGTCAAGAAGATGACTTGTCTCACCGCCAGCTGTCAATAAACATACAAAGACATAGACAGACTCACACCAACAGACACATATATTAGGTATACACACATACTTCTCTAACTCACTCCATCCCATCCTCTTCCTCTTCCTTTCCTTCTCTTTTGTCTTTGTTAAGGCGAGCACCAATGAAGTGTTGCCGAATATAAAACACTCCAAAGGGAGACAAATGGGAACCACACTTTTGTACTCATAGCTTCCCATGGCTGCGTTTTACTGGCCTGAGAGATCAGGCCTCGCCACGGCCTCCTGGCCAGTGATTTATGACCGTGGATAAGCTTTATGAAGAAGAGAGGTCGTAAAGATGATCTCTTCTTTCTGTCACCCTTTTTTTCTTTATCTTTTGCGTCTCTCCCTCCCTCTCTTCTGCTGCAGCTGGGTGATTTATCGAGTTCACTGTGAGGCATTTATCAGACACATATGAAAACATGCACGTGTGACTGAGTGAACACACACACATGCAGAATACTGTACACACGCATACGCTTCTTCAGCTCTTGCGAAAGAGGAAACTAAAAAGGAGAGAACTGATAGATCAGAACAGACCTAGTATCTTCAGGAATATCTCTATCCTTACAAATTCAATACTATGACCAATTTAATCCGACCACAAACAGCCTCCAATCCCTGAGTAGCACCAATCCACCGCATCCTAATACAGTTATCCCACCGTGACCAACCAAACCCAACCAAACCAGCCAGGCAAATAGGACAAGCCAGTTCCAATCAGGGAGAATTAGGATCTGCTGATGTTTAATAATCCGTACTCACCCCTGCACAGCGCCGGGCCTGCCCAGCACAGCCCGCTGATAGAAAGCAGAGCAAGTGTTCTTGGAGAAAAGACTTAAACATATCCTGACAGCACAGCTGCTGGCCTTGAACATACCCAGTGCTTGGAAGGGGAGCACTACACTAAATATGAATGCACACACACACACACACTTTAACACACGCAGGGATGTGCACAATGCGCACAGAGACAGACACTCATGCATACTCTCTCCCACAAGCACACAGACAGTAAAAACTGTCTTCTTCTTGACATGGTCTCCTAGTGCTGTGGCTTCTAGTGATTTTAGCCAGCAGAGAAAGGGGCGACAAAGACATGCAGTATGTTTCTCTGAAAAAAAGAAAGAGAACAACAGAGAGAGACAGTGAGTGAGATAGAGGCCAGCAGAGTGAAAGATAAGGCAGTAAAAAGAAAGAAAGGAACTTAGATAGATGTAAGTCATGAAGCTGTCACACTATACGAAAAGATAAAAACACGCGCAAGAAGTGGTGACAGAATGTTTCTTTTTCTTCTTAAAGTTCTGACAAAACATATCACACAATCTGTAACTTAAGTTGATAACAATTTGCACACTTACGAACATTTTTTGATCGTGAAGGAAAATGTTTCTTCAATCTTTCAGCGTCAGCGGTACTGAAGTTCTTTTTTGGACTTAGAGCTTAGATAATAATACTTCACAATGCATTATTATATTATTTATGCATGCTTTGCTTTCAATGATCCGAACAGTAGCAAAGTTTTTATACCTTTCATGGTAAAAATCATTCTCTGCTCAGTTTTAGCGAAATACAATATTTTTTTATTTTCATATTTCTTCAATGATTTAATCCTTGCATAACTAACCATAACCATAACTGCAAGTGCTGTATGGTTTTCAGAAATATCTGTCATCACAGTTGGTAAGTTTGACCAATAATTACTGTGTGTAATTTAAGAATTACTAATTCAATGAGTTGAAATTGCTCCAATAAAATCTGAATAATCAGGCAGGCCAGTCATTTTATTTTCATTTCTCTTGTTATTTTTGGGGAAAACAGCCACCATGATTCTAGTGTTATCTTTCCAAGCCTTTTTACACATTTTCCATTACGTACATGTAACATGAGTCATACAAAGTTTGAAACAAAAACATGGAATATGTCATGAAAAAAAGAAAAAAGCTTCAACTTCAACTATTTTCAAATTTAAAATTTGAATAGCATATAATAAGTTGTTATTAAGATAGAATGTACTGAAAAATGTACTTTTGTACTGTTAAAGTATACTATGAGTCCTTACTACAGTTGATTGTCGAGATGGTTATAATGTATTATAAGCCCCATCAGTAGCCACATCTATAATGTTTTAAGCCTGATGATATAGTGCATTAGAAATCATTATGTGTGTTTATGAGTGTAGTCATAAAGCATCATGAATGCATTATAATTCACTATGAATGCCCCCATATGCCCTATAGGTCTTCATAGAAAGTGTTGCAAAGTATACAAAGACTGTTGCATCAAATGAGTCTTTACAGACTCAAACAGTGTTTGTTCTCTTCTGTTTTAAAAGCTGTGGCAAAACTTGCCATGTAGCATGTTGGGTGTCATAACATGCACTATCTCAGCAATACCATGATTATTAGTGTGACCCGGGATAAAGAGAAAGAAAGATCTTTTTAAAGAATCTCTAACAGATGAAACCATGTCTGCATGTCTGACCGTAAAGCCGAAGTTATAGCTCATTGCAACTTTGAACCTCTCTCTTTTTGGGACATTGCTCGTCTGGGACAGTCGCAAGAAAGAAAAAGAGCGTATGGAGCGGAAGGATATATGACCATGAGTATTGTTGCTAATAGTCCCCTTGAAGACCTCTGGTTGGAGACATGACACACTCTTTGTCCTAAATCTCATGTTACAGTCTAGAGAAGCTGGCAATACATTAATGTGGGTTAAATCATCCTATAGGCCCACTGAAGCTATTATATCATTCACTAGATTTTATTGTTTCTTGTGCTCTTGTCAGTCTGCCTCACCCATCAGGCAGCAACAGACAAATACAAATACTGACATCACACACGCACATGCACACACACAATCATAACACAGTAAAGAGAGGTTTAACAGGCAAGAGCTTAGGGTATATTTCCTAGAGCATAAAGCACACACACGTGTCCCGATGAAAATATGAGAGAAAGGCCTCAGTCAGGCTGTAACGTGAAACAGATGTTTATCACCAATATCCTCTATTACTAATATGAGCTATAAAATTCCACATCACCAAAATAAAAACTCCATTTTACTTTGTCAAATTCATTGTGCTTTAAAAAAAAGATTTATTTGAAGGCGACATGTTGCTCAGAGCACACAGGCCTGCCCGCTAATCCTGGTTCTTGTGTCATCATTGGAGATGAGGCCATTCTTCTCTGACACACGCTTCTGTCATGAATGTATGCGTGGGTGTGAGTACATGAGAAGGTGCTGTGTGTGTGTGTGTGTGTGTGTGTGTGTGTGTGTGTGTGTATAGAGTATATGTGTTTGGAGACTGACTGCATTGCCAACCGCATTTTACTCCTAGCACCCAGGGCAGTGGTTACCCTGCTGACCTTGTGGGGCTGTACCGGCTGCAGACACACAAGGAAAACACACACACAGACACACACAGACACACAGACACACACAAACACAGGGTTCTGAGCTTCCCTGGCAGTTCCACAGCTGGGAGCAATGAAGGGCCCATTGGAGGGATCCAGAGAACACCCCACAATTGCCTGACAGAAAAGCCCAAATTGTTAATGGGGACCACACTCATTTTCCCATTTTTAAAGGAAGCCTTTTTTCCACCTCTCTCCCTCATCTCTAAATGCCTCGTATTTCAAACTGCCGGAGAAGAGAGTGAGTGACTGTGTGTGTGTGTGTCTCTGATGGATTGCCTGGATAAAAGTGTTTTCAGCAGACAACAAATGATTTAAATGTGTTTCTCATTATCAGGGATTATAGAGATAAAAATATTTCACCAAGAGGATAATCCATTTTTCATTGTTAGCTTGTTTTATGGAGCGTAGACGCCAGCTGATATAAAAAGGTGTTTTATTGAACAGTAGACAGATATTTAGAAAACTGTTGTTGTTAATGTGTGTTCACACGTGTCTGTAAGTGTGGGTCTCATACTTGATACAGCCGTCACAGTCAACGTTGCCGGTGTTCTCTTTGATGGTTCTCTCTGAGATGAAGGCCGGATACTCCGTGTCACATGGTACCTGCATGGTCCGACCCATTCTCTGAGCTGAAAGAAAGAAAGAAAGAAAGAAAGAAAGAAAGAAAGAAAGAAAGAGGCATGGAAAGAAATACATTGAGTGAGAAAGTCAAGGAACATCTATTTCAAAGTCAAATATATATTTAAAATACTTATGCAAATAGATTGTAAGCAAACACACCACATCCTTGCAAATATACAAGTTTGAAAGAAAGCAGCATTTCTGATCCAGAGCTGCCTCTTGTCCTGAGATATTTCCAGAGGAAATCTAGGCCAGCCATTTATGTAACATTGCTTGAACTCTCCTGCCACCCAGAGGATTGAAACAACTCTACAGGATGGAGAGGAAGAGGGGACGCAAAATCTTCTACTTGGCTAAAGCAAGTTTATTAAAGCAGGGACTAATATAATCCCAATTTGAATGTTAAATATTAACATTTAAAGACATGTTTTAGTTTGCAAGTTTAGTTTTATATGGGCGGTGTGTATTTTTTAGACAGATTTCTAAAGATGGTGGATTACGTGTGTGCTCTGAATGGAGCGGGTTAATTACCAGGTGTCAGCAGCGCAACATTATTGTGTGAAAAAAAAAATGTCTGTGGTTGTATATAAACTATATGCATTTGAGAAACGCAGCCTACATGTATAAACGTCTGGGATTAGTTCAGCTTGAGAGGCTGTGTAGATTGGGTTACAGGCTGCTAAATTGGGGTGTTTCAGCTGTGTGTCACAGGCCTGTGTCTCTATTGTAAAAAGATATAGAAAGTGCTGCTAAGACCTGAGGCTAGCCAGCTGTGAAATTGTCTCGACTGCTTGGCAAGCAGCGATGCCCAGCTTCACTTCATTCGGGATAAGAGTGTGCAAGGAAAGCATTTTATAGACTTTCATTTTGTGGTTCTTTCTCTCTGCCCTCTCTCGTGTTCACATATGAAATATTTTCATATTAGTTTTGGCGAGAATTAATACTACAATATGATGCTGCTTGGTGAGACTTTAATTTCAGACAGGCAAACAGTATTCAACAGTCCATAAAGCATCACAGCATTCATAGTTTGGCGGTAATCATATGAGAATGTGCATGTGTTTGTGGAAGAAAGTGAGAGAAAAAGAAAGGAAAGACATAAAAACCAGAGAGGGAGAGAAAACGAGAGTGAGAAAAGAAAGAGAGAGAGAGAGAAGCCTTTTTTCTCCTGTTACAAAGCGGATATTGCTTCCCACCACTACCAATATGACACACATCCTTGCAGATCATAAAACCATCAAGTATAACCCCCTCTGGACACACAAACAAATGCGAATGTGCAGACAGATACACACACCCTCTCTCACACTGAGGTCACCCGAGGTAATCTTGTGTTGTGTTCTGCCATTTTTACATTTAGGGTTTGGATTGTGCCTCTTTATTCTGTTTTTCCAGTGGTCACACTGACTCAGACCAAGAGGAAATGGAGGGGAGATGGTGAAGATGAAGACAGAAAGGTCAATGCTGAGGACATTGGTGGTTGTGCAATGAACCTTGTTCCATGTGAACTTGAGCTTCAGTACAAATAACGGACAGCATTATTCTTTTCAAAATAAAAGTAGAAAAAAGAAATGGCATTTCCATCGATATTTTAACAGATGTGTAATGTTTTTCATGGACATGTAGAATAAAAAAAAGACTATTTCCATCTTTCTTAACGAAAGTTTATTTTATTATTATTATCATTCTAAAAATTGGAAAGTTAGGACTTATTCGTTTTATTACTGCACATGGATATGTAACTTTAGAACATTTTTTTTCTTTTTCATTTTGTTTTCTTTCTTTGTTGGTTCTTTGCTTTCTTTGTTTTCATTTGTTTTTACTTACTTTTATTGTTTTTTTTTATAAAATAATGTCATTTAAAAATAAATAAATAACTAAAGTAAAAGTAAAGACCATAAATAAAGAAATAACTGAAAATATACTGATCCACTTGACAGGTAATTAAAGCCTGTATTGCATGCTGTTGAGAAACTGTTGAAGCAAATATTTTTATTGTTGTGAAAATCTGTAAAAACATTACTTTAAAAAAGCATACAAGTGAATGATACCAAGGAATTGTACAAATTACACAAATAAAAATTAAAATTTGGATTTTTTTGTTTTTGTTTTGATAAATACTGACTGCAGATTTTGATTTGAAGATCAGTATTATTTAACACTTTATGCATCTAATATGTTGCTATTTTCAATCACAGTAGACATTCAAAATAAAACATGATGAGCCCTTAGAGCAGCTCTTGAATTACATATTATACAAAGCTGTGTGCAAACAAGAAATTTATCAGGAAAGTAGGAAGTAAATCATGTTGTTTGTATATAATCTATCATCACAATTATAGGATAAGCTATATAGTTGTTGAGTGTGTGCATGCATTCATTTTCTTTAGATAGAGAGAACAAGCAGATCACCAAAGAATGGGTTCTTACCTTTAGCTGTGAGGTCAGAGTGCCACCAGCTGTACAAATTAAACTCGACCAGGAATCTAAATATAGAGGAGACAACGACAATAACAGTACAGTCCAACACATGCTTATATAATACATTAACACTCTTTCCAACCATTTTTTAACTTACATGACAACATTTTCTTAACAATTACAGTCGGGAAATTTGTTTGTTTAAAAGCAACCACAGCACACATATGATCTTGTAACTAGGACAGCAATGATCTTTGTTCATTACTATACAATCTGATCATAATTATAAAACTTACTTTCTTTAAAAAAAAAAGTGTGTTATATATCTACAGAAAAATCTAAATTATGGATGTGCCTTCCAGACCATGCAGATCTGTGCTGACAATTTTATATCATAATTATCCTAAATCTTTTTTTTTTTAACTTTAATAATAATTAATCACTGTACAGATTATTGGGTTACATTTCCTGACCTTACACACGCTATTAAATAAATGGTCATTATGAAGCTGAACTAGAAAAATGTAAGTAGAGAAGTAATGTGACAAAAAAAAAATGTCATTAAAAATTATTGTAAAGAGCATAGTACATTTCCTAAACTTAATACATGATTTTATAACATGCTTGCCACCTTAAGGAAGTCACTTATGGTGCAATATGTGCATCTCTTTTGTAAAACATGTGTTTAGTATATAATATGATTGTTTAGAATGTTTTCAACCTTTATAACATTTACATACATTAAATAGGTCCAATCACTCATACTGTATGTGCTAATTTATATCTTAACGTGATAATGTGCAATAATGCAACACATAAACACATAAATCAAAAGATTTCAGAGGAAAAAAATGTCTGCAATGTGACAGCCTGTAAAATTAACACTGACAACTCATTCCCTCCCATGATGCACCATGGCGACAACAGACCACCCAGGAAGACTCCACAACCACAACATGGCATCACAGGAGTACCCGCGCAAAAGGGAACCATCAGGCAGCCATTACCGCTCATGATCGCTGATGGTCGCGACGGTGTACATGTGGAGACGCTTGTAAATAAACACACAGTTGATGGACAGTCACAAACACACGGCTAACCTCATCTGACAGGAGAGGCCACCGTACGAGTCCTCAAAAGCACATGCATGCAGCAAGAGTGTGGCATTACAGACAGTCAAAACACTCTCACATACGCAGGAAGTCTTACATGACAAGCTCAGTCAGGATCCACTTCAGGGCTGAGAAGAAAGCAAAGTAAGGCTAAAGAAAAAAGGAGAAAAGAGAAGCGAAATAATGATCAATGACACTGAAAACACTTTGCAAAACAAAGTCTGTGTGATAAAATCCAGTACTCACATCCAACAGTGTGTGTCCACTGTCACTGCTCTCTGAATAAACCCAACATAGAGCCTGGTAGTCATACAGAGTGACCCTGAGAAGATAAAGGAGAGCACACGAGAGTGAGATAGACATTAAAAAAAATATAGATAAACTAAGGTAAAGATAGACAGAATGTTTTTACAGATTTGACTTCAATAAGTGATGCATTTGTCAGGTAGATATAGCCCGGATAAGGTGATGTAAGACTTGATTCACACATTATCTCTACTATTACAAGCCTGAAGGGCCTTTTGGACTGCTGTGTGGGAGCAGGAAGGAAAGATCCCACCTCTGCTATAACTGCCGCATTACCTAGGAGCAATATATTGGATGGATGTGGCAAGAATGGGAAAAGGAAAGCAACTGAAAGCTGAGAGCTTCCCGAGAGGTCCCTCAAAGTGATGTAGGAAGGTGGGTGTGTGTGTGTGTGTGTAGATGATTTGGGGATATTGGGTGGATATCAGAGGATTTAAGGGCTTAGTAGACCCTGAGGGTGTGAGGTCTGGGTCTGTCTGTGAGAGGTTATTGAAGGGGTTCCTAACACACACATACACACATACATACACACTGGTCATTCTTTCTCATAGCCTGTGGATAAGTCCCTTTATACTTGACAATACTTTGTGTGTGAACGTGTGTGCAAGCATGTGTGTGATGTCTGAGTGGGCCCGGTCTATCCGCAGCCCTGGGCGATGTTCAAACCTCAGTCGCAGTGCTGGTGACACACAGCACCAACGCACAGCCAGGAACCAATTAGCACTAAGCCAGGCCACATAATGGTGTTAGCAGCAAACTTAGACCAATGTAATATCTGTGTATGTGTGTTTGCATGGGTCTGTGATTACTGTATTATGCATGTGGGTGCGTGAGCGCGGCCTTCATTTGCTTTGGATGAGAGCACAGCATCACTTTCAACCTTCACTTTCTGCTGCTTGTTTCTGAAAAAATAAAAATAAAAAATAGGCAAACCGGATGAAACGCAAAAAAAAAACAAATCTGTCTTCATCTGCAAAACCTTGATGCTGACAGTTAAACCCAGGCTGGCAGCTTGCGTCAACTTTTAAGTGCTGCACTTTAAAACGCCTTTAATGTTTTTTAATCAAGGCAAAAACTTTGCTGCAACTAATTCTCTGCAGATGGCACTGGTTTAAGACAGATCATACTGGATTCATTAGTGTTAAGATCTATAAGCTCTAATACTTATCATACTAATACTTCACTGACACAAGTCAAATTATTCATTCATCATATGTCGTCCTTAATTTTAAACAATCCCTCATCATCCAACATTAAAGATTCAGTGAAAGCACTTGTAGGCCTTATTGTTTTCATGAGTGGGACTGTAAATCATTTTCTGTCAGATTTTGAGGTCCATTCACATGATAAACAGGCGTGGTTGTCTACTTGTGCGATGATTTTTCATCCGTGATTTTTATACACTGAGACAGTATGGCTAAAAACTCCTCACTCACATCCTGAAGGAAGAATTGAATGCTGGGTACAGTCCTGATGCAATGTTGGAAATGTGGTTGTAAGCGTCTGTCCACACGTAAATTTAAACGTGCAACTAAGTTCTCTACAGATTCCACAGATGTTAGCCTGTACCAGTTTGACTCAACAGTCAAACTACAATATGTGTCTGTGTCTGCTTCTCTGCATTTCTGTTCTCTAATACTGGGAAAGTTATCCTCCTGGGTTAAATTTCCAAATTAATTGCAGAAAGTCACCACCCACTGCTCCTGGCGTTTTCCAGGAGACACAGCTCTACAACAAGCAGTATATGCGTGAATGTGTCTGTGTGTGTCTGTGTGTGTGTGTGTGACTG
This sequence comes from Larimichthys crocea, assembly GCF_000972845.2. Lineage (NCBI taxonomy): Eukaryota > Metazoa > Chordata > Actinopteri > Sciaenidae > Larimichthys > Larimichthys crocea. Next base: position 14,578,501 of record NC_040025.1, read on the forward strand.
TGAAGTTTCTCCTAATTCCTTCGTTTCAGGAAAAGATTTGCTGTAATCCCCTAACGGAGAACTCTGCTGAGTGAGGGGTCGGAGTTCAGCACTGAATAGCTCAACACGATTGGCCAAGTTAAGAGCTGTCAGCGCAAGGGGAGACATGCTCTCATTCTGTGGCCTGCCTGATATTATGCACATACATTTACGCACATCCATACACACACACACACACACACACACACACACATACACACACATACACACACATGCACTTGTGCTGGCATGTATAAGTACACACTCTTACACCCACACATTCACGTGCAGTTTGAAATACTTACCTCTTGAAAGAGCCCATCTGTAGAAGCTTACTCATTACAGCTCCCTCTGCTTCTCCAAAAAACTTCCCTGTCTGAGAAAGATGGGGAAGAGATTTTGACAAACAAAAAAAAAATAAGATCATAACAAAAAAAACTAAGATCCCCATTAAAGTTATCTGTTTATAATACTAGAAGCTCTTACAGGTACAGGCTGTACTACTTGAGTCTCTAGATGCTTTTTCTGTGACTTATACTGTAAGACTTGTCCTGAACTCATTGGTATCTGTACTTGGACCTGTCTTGGACTTGGCCATTGGTCTAACCAAATATTCTAGTTTGTCACGACTGAGTCCAGCAACATGTTTTTTTTTTTTTTTTTTACTTCCTTCTTCAAAACAGTGACAGCTGTGTTGCTTAACACATGCCTGTTAGTTGTTACATTTTCCATTGGCAACCCAGGAGAAGCTAGGGACCATAATTTATTTTCAGAATTTATTTTTTTTACTTCAGCTGTTCACACATTAGATAGTGGGTAGATGAAGTGGAGTGCCTGAGTTTCAAATAGGTTGGTAAATAAATCTGTGAAATAAATGGACATTGTCATATTTATTCGTGATTTACCTGTGTATACAACGATATTGTTACACCAACTTCTCTGTTGTGTCAATAGAAATGTGAAGTTGCACTTTATGTCCAGCTTTATGAGGTACTTCAAGTAAACAGTACTGCCTTTTTTAAATATGAACTGGTGACATGGTACAGACAGGAAGCTATTTATGATTGTTTGCAAAAAGAACAACCATCTCATCTTTTGACAGATTTAATAGATCAAGCCCCAGTCCATATCTAAAAAAGGACCCCAGTGAAGGTCAAAAGCTGAAACATGCTACTGTGCAAGCATTGGAAGTAGGTGAGGTTGTTACATTTTTCTGAATCTTCAACCTGACCATCAGTCATTCGAGACAACATTTGAGAAGCTTGAGAAAAGACTTAAATGATTAATTAAACTGAACTGTCATTACTTTTCTGTTATCAGGCAATAATTACAGCATACCGAATACTGTAATTCAAGACCTCTAAGATTCACGATACACGTTATACAGACTTTACTTTCTGTCCATCCAAACTGCTCCAAGCCAGGGGACAGGGACAAAGCTACCAAATGATTAGCACCCATTAGCCATATCAGACACAGGGCTCGGAGGGTGAACTGCACCCTCCACATCCTAATTTTCTCGACACCTGGGAGGCAGTAAAAATTTCCACCTCAGCTGCATCTCGCCCCTGAAACCTCCTCCTAAAAATAGCATGACATTGCCTGATATAACACAGCCCGGAAGATCCTCTAGCTCACCCAAAAAGACCCACTCAAGACCCCTCACACATTTAATACAACATTTCGCCCCAAAAAATTAAGTTTCCTCATTAAGTCGATGACACTTTTACTACGTAACAAAAATGAGATTAAATAACTTGACAAGTGAAACCCGAAATGCTCCAACACCTCTAAATTAAGATTGAGGAGACAGCAAGTGAGAGACACGTGAAAAGAACATGCAGAGTAAAGGAAGGGCGGTGACAGCCAGCGGACTGGCTTGAAATGAGGCAAAGCCAGAGTGACAGCATGTCTGATGACAGCTAAGCAGAGGGTCAATTCTAAGGCAGCACCATGTCTCCTTGAAAGCGGTCTAAACAACAATAAGCATAAAAAGGATATTTATCTCATTGTTGGACTTATACATGTTTCACGCTGATATTTTCTTAAACCTAAATTGTATACTCAAAAAGAACAACAATTGTGTGCATATACATATTGCCTCATGTTGCTATTATCAGAACTAGCTTGATAATAGCATCTGAATTTCCCCTTGTTTTCTGCTGGCCTGAATAACAAAAAATAATGTGTTTAATTTACTATGACTTCTTATGCAATCTTTTCAACGCCTCATCTGGCTGTGCGTTTGTGTGCGTCTGTGTGTGTCATGATGCCTTACCAGAGTGTAGTCCTCTGCTACCAGGACGAAGCCGTTGTTGTCGATGAGGTAGCAGTTAATATTCTGTTAAATAGAAATGTTTTTTTAAGCAGCTGTGAGAAGTAAACGTGACAGAATCACGGATGTTTGATTGATAAAAGAAAGGCTGACCGACCTCATCATCACAGCTTATGGAGCATTTTCCATCTAATGCTGCACACTATAATATACAACAACAACAAAAAAAGATATCTGCATACTGTATTGGGGAGTCAAACCAAAGGCAGTTTTGTCGAGATCATAGATTTGTTTGTCAGCTGAAAACCTTTACTGTCTCCAGAAATCAACATCAAATAAATGAATAGAATAAAAACAGAATGATGAACTTCATGTCTTATAAATTCTACCAAAAATTCAAACAGCTCTCATAGGTCCTCGAGTCATATTTATAACACAGAGGGGCATGCGTAGTAAAAACCAATTCTTTGTGAAAAGGCAGTTACAGCAAATATGGATATCAAAAGGTGCTTTCCTTCTTTCTTTTTTACTGTACTTCCCTTTGCCCTTTGTATTTATTGTGTTGTACTTTTAAAAGGCAATGCAGTTGGTGGAGTTACTTTAAGTAATTCTAGGCTTACAAGTGTACTGTATGTATTATACACATGAATGTGCAAATATACAGGATCTGTGTTTATGCATGTGTACCTGTCTGCTGGCTGTCCAAAATTTCTTCTGAAAGAAGTCCAGTTTCATCTGGATGCCCACAGCTGAAAGAGGAACAACACAGTCACTGAGACGTAGCGACAGGACATGTGTGTGATGAAGAACAAGTCCTCTGTGAACCAAAGTCATCCTACATGCAAGAGAGATTTATAAACATACACGCAGAGTCAAAGTGCGTCTTTCATTAACCCCAAACATCGAGTTTTCATTGCAGCAAACGTTTGTCCCTGCTAGACAAAATGCATTATAGCCTGCATCATACACGTGTCAGCTTATTTTCCTAGAAGGCTAAGTGTATATGTGTGTGTATGTAATATTGTATTCTCTGCACACATGTTCACAGATGCCACTAACCACACTCAAAATGCAGTTTCACACAATTCTAAACCAGACCACTCCCTGTGCCCACATGAAATCCTTCCCATTCCTCAGTCTGCCTCCCTGTTGTTATCCCGACAGGCATTTCCAGAGCTCATCACAGCAGGTCCCTAAATGCACAGATCTGACCAAAATTCCTGGCTGGAAAAAACAACAACAACAAAAAACAGTCACGGACATTAAATTTGTCATTTTTTCCCCCCAGAGTTTGCTGAGGAAAGATTTGACACATTCACCACAGGCTTTAACTTCCCTCCTCTCCCTCCACCCCCTGCAACTATAGTAAGACTCAGAAGACCCTAGCTTTCACTCAGTGGGGGTTTGCCATGCTTTTAGGGTTTGTTAATCTTTCCAGGGGCAAGAGTTTCATCCAAATGCAGACAAGCCGCAGGTCGTAACTTAAATGGAAAGTGGCATTTGAAAGGTTTTGAATGGTGAAAAGCTGAATGCAAGGTGTGTAGTACAAGCTCCAAAAACAAATGCAAAAAAATAGTATATTACAATAACTAACCAAACACAGGTTTTATTTCATAACTGGATGTCCCCTGTCTGTACAGGTTAACTCTTTACAATTAACAATTACTTGTGCATGTGATTAAAATAATACAGTGTGTCAAACAGACAAACACATGAGATAATCAAACAATAATTAATTTAATATAGCTGATGTTGATTCATGCTGACATGTACTCAAAGAGCTAAGGGAATTATAACGTCCTGCATTTTAGAATAAGTATTAGTATTATAGTATAGTATAGTATAGTACAGTGGTCCCTCGTTTATTGCGGGGGATACATTCTAAAAATAACCCGCAATAAACGAAATCCGCGAAGTAATCAGCTTTATTTTTGTATAATTTTTATACATGTTTTAAGGCAGCAAAACCCCTAACCACACACTTTTATACACTTTTTTACATGCATTTTGTACAGTACTCCCTTAGCCAATCAGGACGCCGAACACAATGTGTGTTCATACTGTATAGTACGCTGTAAAAAAAGCATGCAAAATTACACTAAAAAAATCTGCAAAACAGTGAGTCCGCGAAAGGTGAACCGCGTTATAGTGAGGGACAACTGTATAGTATAGTATAGTATAGTATAGTATAGTATAGTATACAGTAGTATAGTATAGTATAGTATACAGTAGTATAGTATAGTATTATACCATACCATTAGCAGTAGTACATACAATACAATAATACAGAAACTAATACAGTGTTTTAGTCAAAGCACATTTGTGTGACTGTGTTGTTTGTATTGCACATAGAGAAACACAGTCATGGGTTACTGTGTGAAATACAACAAAGAAAGTGTGTATGTAGATGAGATCCATATTAAAATATAAATCCTCACTTGAAGCTTAAGGTAATAGAAATAAAATACTGAAAGCTTCACTGGATGTCAACATGTGAACAGTATGAGTGACAAATATTCCATCGGTTTGCACTTCTTTAAGTGATATTGCATGTTTGTGTGATTGTTTAAGTGCAGTGGGGTGCTGCTGTGGCCTGTTTTAGTCCTTGCCCAGAGGAACAGGTGCAGATTATCCCATCATAAGCTTTGCCAGATCCTTTCAGCAGCCCACCATTTCTACACCCACATGGAAAACCCAGGAGGAGAGGCTAATTTAGGATGCTGGGCAACAGCAATGGAAACACACATGGTATAAAACCAGGGAGAACCTAGATCATTAAGCCAATAAAAGATACTGGATCATCTATTCTATAAAAGCTGTAAAAACAAAAGAAATAGCGACTGAGAAGGAAAAAAAGATAAGAAGTTATAATTAAGTTGTCAGAAAAAAATGTGAATTCTGAAACATGAAGATGTGAAAACACCACCACATCCATTTCTGTGGAAACTGTAAAGTGAATAAAGCAATAATTTAAATATAGTTAAATACATAGGATGGCATAACTGGTTTGCTCTGTAAAACTATATTAGAGGTTAAAAGTGCACTGATGTTGGCTGCTACCTGCAAGTCAGCTCAAAGACAAAAGACAAAAGCCCAAATCTGTCTCACTAATGCTCAGGAATTTTCTGTACTATGGGGGAACGTTTAATTTCCCTCGGTGTGATTTAAGAACTTGGGGGGTATTTATGCCCTGAGCTGGGTTTATAAGACCAAAGATGAAGAGACATAAAATCCTCTCCAAATCCAACCCATTGCCAATCTCCTATAAGTAAAATCCCAGGCAGGGAAAGATGACAACCGGTTTAAATCCTACAGGTATTTGGGATTCTAATGAGGATTGTATGAACGTATACATCCATCAGCACAAGGGTGCATCTGAGTGTGTGTAGATATGCGCTCATGCACAGTATGTACTGTAGCAAGGACATTCTTAAGTGAGCAGTGTGTAGGTGTGTTTCTCTTTGAGTGTGCATGAATTCATAACTCCACGAGCAAAAACATCTCTAGGACAAGCATAAACTCACATACAAGCATCACAATACACACACAGCAAATTTGGTGGTGCATTCCCCTGCTGCTACCCAGCACAGGGGAGGATCATGTCAAGATGCTGAGCAACATTCAGGGGATAAGCAGAACAGGGGGCTGTTATTAAGGATGCTGGCAGTCTACATGACTCAGGCTCCACTGGCCTCTCTTGGATGCAGGGAATGATAGCACAAATGATGGAAAACATTTGTAAAACATCTAGCCGTGTTGCCCAAATCGTAAATAGCTCTTTGAATGATCAGATTTAAAATAAACCATCGTATGCAAACCATGCAAACTATCTTTGTAGTTTGCCCTTAAGGCATTAATGCCACTACATTAAATGTGTCACAGAAGATATACAGGATGATAATGTCATGTTTTTTTTTTCTCTTTTTTGTAACCTGACACTTTCAGATGTTGCATCACAAACACAGTAGACTGTCTGTACACATCAACCATATGGGTTTTTAGCAAATGCAAAGGTGACATCACACATTTCTGGATGTATTTGTTTATTTAGGTGTACATAACTATTCAAGTGCGCGCGCACACACACACACACACACACACACACACAGTGTCTCTGATGCAAGGCTGATGTCTTCACACATTTACCACAATAAATTAAATAAGCTGCAGATATTGACTTCAGTTTCTACTGTATATGACAGGATGGAAATAATTGTCATGCCCTTCAGCAGAAGAAAGGATATAAATATGAATGGACAGGAGGGCAAATACAGGGGAGGGTAATACAAACCAAGGTCAGCTTGTAAGCTTATTCATATTCATCTTTAAAAATGATTTGAACATTAATCTCTTCCTGTTTCCTCCTTTGTTCATTTTTTTGCTTCTCCTTCAAGTGACCCATAAGCTTAACAGCCATCACATTTACATGCAAAAAAAAAAAGAAAAAAAGAAAAAGATATCCATGTAAATTTGCTGCAACAGCTTAATATCCTGCTGTGTGTGTGTGTGCATGTGTATGTGTGCATTCGTGCGTTTTGTGTTGCTGTGCTGGGGGCGTGTTCTGCCAACCCTTCTGCCCACGGCTCATGCATAATATCATCAGAGCGTGCCACAGCAATGGGCATCCTCTGACTGTGTTCAACTGTGTGCTGAAGTGTTTCGAGTATTTGTGCAAACACAACGCAATGCAGATCTAATTTTGTCTCGCTCAACTCTCGCCAGGGCGATAGGAGGTAATGTGAATGTCAGCATACGTGTGAGCGCTGTGATTTAAGAGGCACAGCTGTCCACTGGGAGATGACACACCGTCACACTCACCAATACAACTAGGGACAGGGAGAGCGAGCGAGCAAAACAGGAAAAGAGAGAGAGAGATACACCCAGGGGTCAGAGTGTTGATTTGAATTCAAAACCAAGCAAGAGAAATGGGAAAAATAGAAACAAAAGCATCAGTATGAAGAAAAATACAAGACGCAGACGCTGAGAGATGGTGAGAGAGCTCCAGAGAGAGAGAGAGAGAGTGAGAGAGAGAAAGAGAGAGAGAGATAGAAGCAGAGCTCCCTAACTCCAGTGATTCCCTGACTGGCTGGCAGTAAGCTCTGTGCTCTGATCTGCCTGCTCTGATGGGGATTTATGCCCGTGCAGGCAGTGTTGGGGATCCTGAAGGCAACACAGGTTTCTGCTGCTGATCTTGGCCTCTCCAATTTCTACCTATTGACCATATCAGTCTACACAGATGAGAGTCAGGACAGGTAATCTGAACCTTACTGATGGCTAATGGATCATCAACCAATGACGGTCAATAGAATCCAAAAAGGGAGCTAAAAGAAGATTGAATGCAAGTGGCCCAAGGACATCTGGCAGATATGAGAGGTAGGAGCTCATCACTGGGTGGAATATCAACATAAATGCATTTGTGCATGTGTGTATACATGCATTTGTGTATGTGCATGAAAAGGTGGGCTGCTATCAGCTGCTACTAGTATGTTGTGTAAACTGTTGTATAACTGAGTGAATGCATCACACATGGCAGTATTGCACTCACACTCTAATGCATATGTACATTAGCATTTCATCTGAGTGTTTCCTGGTGAAAATAGGTACGGGCATTGGTAGTGAGTTGATTTAAAGTGGTACTTGTTATAGGTTGTGTGTACATATCATTGCAAGCTTCTCTACGTGTACCTCGAGCTCAAGGGACACAACAGAGCCAAGAGCCATTCTCCTATGTTGACCTCATTCCAGAGCTGCTGTTACAACGCTCCACTGAGCTAAAGCTGTTTATGTGTGTCCATGTATGCACTGTATGTATATGAGTTTGTTTATGAGTAATTGCACACGTGTAAGCACGTGTGATCGAATGCATTCCTGCACGTACACTCTCACTCTCACTACCAAAGATGCAATTAACACACAGCTTTGTACACTAAATCTCAGCCCAGCCACGTTCTGATGGGTTTTGCTCAAGCAAGCAACATAATATCATAACAACAACACTGCCACTGTAACTAACACCTGAGATCTGAGATTAGACCTGGCAACACCTGCTCCTGGATATTTCTAAACCTCTCAATCACAACAAGCCAGGCAACGACAAAATGATGATTACATACTTGTAAATGGGACACTCTCAGTCTAATTAGTAGACTATGTTACAATAGTGTTTATACAAAGAATAGGGAAGCAATGGCATTAGTATTTTCCAAGTGATACTGCTGGTTAACAGCTAAATGCTAAATAGCAGTTGTGTGAGTTGAGTGTTCTGCGACCACAGAATTTAAACAATTATACTGTGCTGCCCAAACATTCCTGAATGGCTGTTTGATTATTACAGCTGCACAGAGTTTCCTCATGTGATTGTGGAAATAAGTTTCAGTGATATGAGACTCACAACTGCCTCATCACAAATGCATAATTTCTTGTGGGAGATGCTGCCTAGTACAGGAGAAAATTAGATAATTCCCATTTGAGAAAACATTAAACATTCAAAATTAGGAGCAGATTTTAGCTGTTGTGTTTATGGAGATGAACATGGTGCAGCTAATCTATTTGTTCAGGATCTATGAGTGTAACTTGTGAGCTTGTTACATGCCTAGGCTTGGGTCTCAGATTCATTTCATCAAGCCTCGAGCTAGTCCAGCCAGTGCTATAAATACTGTTGTAATGTACCACGAGAAATGGACATGTGAAGTCATCTCAAAGGGAATCAGACACCCCATATCTGCTGTGTATGGATTTGTGTGTGGGTGGAGTGTGGGTGAAGGGTTATGAAGCTTTGGTGAAGTCACCAAAGGCCACTGTCTAAGGCAGGGTGGGAGGTGGGAGTTATTAGTAATAAGTTTACTTTCTTTTTTGACAAAGAACAAAGTTAACTGCATTCTTTTCTGAAGAATTCATTTTCAACAAACGAAAAGTATTAATCTTGAAATGTATTTGACTACTTAAATGTCTTTTTTGTCTTTATTTACTTCAGTGAAGCTGGTCAAGATTGTGGCACGAATACGTATATGCATTACTGTAATAGTAGTAGTACTGCTGAAGATGATGATATTTCAATATTGTGCTCCCCTGTCTCCACAGTGGTACTGGTGTGTGCCCTCCTCTCCCTCCTGTCTTTGTCACATGCCTGTCCAAAGGAGTGTAGCTGCAACAGCAACACCAAAGTAGTAGACTGCCGGGGTCGAGGTCTATATGACATCCCTCGACGACTGCATCCAGACACCCAAGAACTATATCTTCAAGATAACCGTATCAGGGGGCTGGGAACGATGGCTTTCCGAGAAATACCCCTTGTCCGCATTCTTGATCTATCTAATAACTCTATAACATCTGTTTCACCAACTGCTCTGCTGGGTCTCAGAACTCTGCAGCGCCTCAGCCTGGCCTACAACAGCCTGAGAGAGCTTGACAAGCGGTTGCTTGGACCTATCCGCTCGCTTTCACACCTTGACCTTTCACACAACAGGTTAAGCATCATAATTGGAGCAAATCTAATGTGTTATGTGTCCTTTCTCGAAACAATACGCGATGTAAACTTGATCACACATAACTCATTGTATCTTATATTGTTTCTTTGCCATGCCCATTCCTCCAGCCTGTGGGGTTTTCCTGGAGCCATGGGGGACAGTTTGAGGAACCTTAGCCACCTGGGGCTAGCACACAACAGGCTAACACGATTGGACCGCTCCCTATTGGAGGCCCTGACACGCCTGGACAGCCTCACACTACGAGGCAACCCCTGGAGGTGTGACTGCCAGCTCATAGGCCTTAAACTCTGGCTGGAGACCTACCTCTTTAAAGGTTAGACCAGTAGTAGCTCTAGGCTGTTTCCAACATTCACCCATCTCAATGATTTTCCTGCTGGGCATGCAATACAATTATGGCAATGTTACATCATGGTAATACTAACCTTTAACAGAATTACAGACAGACCCCAAATGGAAAGTGGAAATGGAAGTGTTTATACATTGAATTGATTGGAGAGATTGATACAGTGGTGGTAAGACCCGGCTAAAAGCTCTGTCCAGTTATTAAAGATGGTGGAATGAGTGTGTGCATGTGTGTCTCATGTTGTTTGGTGTGAAATGTGTGTGGAAGGAATTTAGGTTATTTTGGCTTTTATTTATATTATACACATTTAATTAGTTCTGTGTACTTTACCTATATTAGATACTGTTATGGTGATGATTTACAAAATTTACTGTAGAGTTTTTATTGTGATTGTTGGTTCATTGCCTGACTAAATAGCAGCAATAGGAATCTCCTGAATAATGTCATGATGTCAGGCACACTATGGAGCAACACCTTTAACTATGGTGGTTATCTCTTTAGCCAGAGTCTATATGGATGGTTAAGAGTTAAATTGTGGACTACATTATTTTCCATGCTAGACCAACCCCAGCATGCATTAGATAACAAAATAACCACTGTACAGTGAAAGCTAGGCACGCTTTGAGTTGGCTGGTCCGCCTACATGCCTATGTTACCCTGACACAGCTTTCGTCTTAAAGGCTGAAAATTCTAATTACTGCAAAACCGAACAATGGACCCAGATACAGGGATGTGTGTTTAATAGAAAGCCAGTGGTTAATCAGGCAAGCAGAGAAGAAGTGTGTGACAGAGCACGCTTAACATGAAAACAAAGAGAGATGAATAATAAAGAGATTTACAGGACAAACAGAGGGGAGCCAATGAAGTCCTAAATCAACGCTTTCTCAAACACACTCGATTAATTTGGCTCGTGGTTGAGCTGTTTATCATATCACACCTCGTAATATGGCCCATTAAAGTAAGCCATTACACCCTAGATTAATAAATAGCTCATGTAATGGTCTGGTTCAGACTCAGCTATGATGATTATGATTGTGTCCTCCTCTGTAATAAACTGCCAAAAAGGAAATGTGTAATTAACAGCAGATAATGTGCTTGTAATACACAACTAACTGATGCATGCCTCCTTATTCCTTCCTGCCCCTGTTTTCTTTCTTTTTTTTACCATTATTCTCTGATCTAACTATTTAACTCTGATCCTAAGGTGGAGCGGTGGATGAGGTGATTTGTTCTCAACCAGACGAAATGAGGGACAGAGACCTGCAGAAAGTCCCCTACCAGCTCTTCCATGCCTGCATGACCACAAGTTACCATTACCTGTTTGCTAACATACACCACCTGGAGTCTGAGAGGTTACTGCGAGGCCACACCCATGGCAACCATGCTCATCCCTCTAGCCACGCTCTCCATGTCCCCATGGCAATGGGAGAAGGTTTTGGTGGTGGGGGAGGAGGAGGAGCAGCTGGAGGAGGAGGGGGAGGGAGTATACCAGAGTGTGAACCTAAGCAGAGGCAGCGGCCTGTCAACTTGCGCCACGCAATCGCCACAGTGATCATCACCGGAGTAGTGTGTGGGATCGTGTGTCTGATGATGCTGGCCGCAGCAGTGTATGGCTGCGCCTACGCTGCTATCATGGCCAAATACCAGCGTGAGCTAAAGAAGAACGAGGAGTTGGCAGCAGCGCAGGGGGCAGATCATGCCACAGCAGATGAGAAGGAACCACTGGAGAATGCTATCGCCTAGGAGATGATATGATATGAACCCTGGACTTTAAACCTGGGCCTCAACCCTTTAACCTAATCCTCTCTGGATGCCATGTGCGTGTTGGTGCATGTGTGTTGAAAAAAATGTGATGAAAAAAAAAAAAGAAGAGATTCTTTATGTGTGAGCATATGTGTGTGCTCACCTTCTTTCTGAGACTTGGGTAGCTAAATTCCACAGGTATTTGACTATGCACTGATGAGGACAATATCTTCTACTGTATGCGGGTTCGAGGGGAAGGCCAAAGAATCCACAAGGAATCAATTCCATTTTGTCTGAGAAATGCATATCACAGATATGAACAAATTGCTATATATTTCTAATTGTGTATTTGTAGGTATAATAGTAAAGTATTTAAAAAAAATGGATTTCAGAGTCTGGATGTCCTTTAGTTGTTCATCATTTTGTGTCCGATTCTGAGGTCATTTTCAAAATTCATAGTAGGCAGCTGCTGTCATTTAAATTCTATTGTTTGTATCATTAATGTGCGAGTATGAGAACAAGAATGAGTGTTTGTGTCTGTGTCTTATTTGTGTTTATGTGTGTGGAGATGTATATTGTATGCACATATTTATAAAGAATTTAAGAGTTTGTGCCTAATAGTTTTGAGGAAGAAATATGTTTTCTTAAAGGATATTTTTCTGACGACTAAAGTGAGGATGGGAAATTCGATGAAGCAATAATGAAACAAACTCAAAAGAAAACAACAACAAAACTTGGACTCAGCCTTGTTGTTTTTCTACGACTTTCATAAGTCTGTATTATCAACCTGCTGCACACAGTCACACCCACACAGAAAACGTTTTAGACCTACAGTTTTTGAGATCAGTGGAGTCTTGTTTGCAAGTTAATGCTGATTACATAATGGTAGTCATGTCTGTCAGTATGTGTTATATAAAATAAAGGGAAACACTTTACCTGATTACTGTATGTATACTGATAAGTCATTTGAGAAGGCATGCATCCCTAAATGCAGAAAGTATCTCTAAATGAGGGGTATTTTAGTTAAGTCAAATAAGCTGACAAGAGAAAATGGTGAAACACACACACATATTTCTATGAGAATACTGTGGATTATACTTGATATTATTTTAATCGTTTGTTGCTGCTTCCGAGAGATACATTTGAATATATGTTTGTATCTATGGCATTATTATATTTCCCTTATGGATATTGGCTAACCTTTATCTTTTTTGTCTGACGGACTTCACTGGTACAATCACAAGGGATTTCTAAAATATTATGTAATGCAATAGCAGATCATTGGTACATCTGATTTATGTCTCTTATCATTTTAACATATATGAAATGTCACAGATATTCAGGCAATGTTTTTAGATTACATTAAAAACTGTAGCCTTCTGTGTACATTACAAGCATCCATTATTATCATTAGCAGTGATTTATCACTTAGTGCGGTGTGTTGGTACATGAATGTACACAGATGCCTTTGGTCTTAACGCCTGACCTGAGTTTTATGGCACTCTGTATATTACGGCTGCAGACTCACTGCACGTGGCTCAGGATGTGACCACAAACACTGACATACACACAAACTGGCACGCCGTGTATAGACACGCTGGCATACACGCGCGTGTATGTATGCACACGTTAACATTGTGATTCAAATGATGTCTGCAGGGCCCGTGGTGTGTGATGTCATCAGCCTGTCCTGTTAAGTTAGTGTTTTAGCGTATTCACAAGTCTACAGCTCAGTGGAGCGCAGGGCAGCGAAAACTGGCCCTAACCGGCCTAACCCATGCTAAATTTGCATTCTAGCCTACATCTCTCCTCCCATCTGACTCTCTTATATAAAACCATCCTTACAGACATCCCCCGATCTAACAAGCATTGATCGTCATCACTGCATATCAACATCGAATAGGGTATTCATGAAACCTTATTAGTGAGTCATTTGGATTGCTGCTTAACTGAATTTGAAAGAATGATACCATCTTAAAACAATAGTGATTAAGTCCACAGGGTCAAATAATACTGTGGGCTGGTGTAAACTGTGGGCTGCTTGTGTACCGCTCTGCTAGAAATCTGATGCATAGTCTGTGTGCATGTGTGCTGTGGCATCACACATACTCTCCCATCTCTGTCCTTCTGCTCCAGTGGTTTCCCCCAGGCCAAGAGTACCCACAATGCACTGCATTCATGTCAACGCATTCAAGCACCGTGAAATAATTTTCTCTTTCTCTGCCCTTTTATTTCTTCTCTTATTTTATCACTGCATTTCCAACAGACTTTCCTTTTTCTTCTCTCAGTTTCCCCTCCCCCCCTTTCCTCTGTCCAGATCTTTTTCTGTGATTCCTCTGCTGGCATTAATGGCCCTCATCTGTTGACAGGAGAATTTACAAAGATTATCATCAGAAGAAGTTTTTAATATGAGGTAAAAGCTGTGTTCCACATTGGTCTTTGGCACATATGTTGGACAGCGGGAAGGATTACAATAGTCCACACTGTACACTGTACTGGAACAGAATAACTTTTTCATTCAAGACATTTGTACTGTGTGATTACTAAAGCTATCCATGTAAAACAGGACTTCCAAAAGGCCTGCAGAGGATAAAGATAAAGAAAGTTGGAGGCTTCTTACTGCAAGCATAGCTGCCCAAGGAATAGCACTGAGCCAGAAACGCACTGTCTACCTATCTGTGTATTTTAAGAACTTCGTACGTTTGTATTTTGCTCAATGTGTCTGAAGCTGAAATAAAGATTCTCATTTTTTGCAAACAAGGTGCTTCCAAATGTCTTGACGTTAATTACTTGCAAACAAAAATATAAGCCTGTTTTCTAACTTACCATCCTCATCTGTACTGTGCTGAATGAGTTACATGATACACAAAATGTCGACTCAGAAGTCATCTTGTGCCTTTGAAGAGAGGTGGGTAATGAATATCACAATTTTCATAATGATTAGAACCCTAAGTACTGTGAAACCATATGTCTACATCTCTATCCTTTTTACCCATTTCTTCCATTTAATCTGTCGTTATTTTTGCTCCATAACCGCGTTGATGGCAAACAGAACAAGGGCAGCACTTCATACCATCAACTTGCTGATTGCACCAAGTTGCATTACATGGGCGTGACATTGTGGGGCTTCTGAGTCACCAGGACATGAGATGAGGCCGGCCACAATGAAATCCTCTAGGCCACAATACGCCTTAAATAAGCACAGAGGCAAATGAACAAATGCACAAAAGGCATTTATGAAACCCGGCGTCTATTAATATATTCAA
Organism: Larimichthys crocea; assembly: GCF_000972845.2. Taxonomy (NCBI): domain Eukaryota; kingdom Metazoa; phylum Chordata; class Actinopteri; family Sciaenidae; genus Larimichthys; species Larimichthys crocea. Next base: position 14,593,633 of record NC_040025.1, read on the forward strand.
GCATAAATACTCTGTACCCTATGTTGTGCTCTTGCCTTCTTCAAGCAAGCGCACGGACAAAAAAAAAAGCAGCACAGTAGAGAAAAACAAGTAGGGCTAGACAACTGTAGGAAAACAAAGTCTACATAGCAGTGTAAAGAAGAGAATACTGCAGCCCGTGTCAGTGTCGAAGTGTGTGAGAAAGAAAGAGCCACTTGAGTTCCCACTTACCCGCAGCTATGGGTGATTTCCTCTCATCCAGAAGCTGAATGGCAGTGCTGGCCAATACAACACTCTTGTTTTCTGATCCTGTATCGCACACAGAGACACAACACACACAGGCATACACAAAGAGTTCACATTAAAGTCAATATCATAAATCCTCATATTAGTTCTGTACTGACCACAGGGTGATTGGAGAGAGAACAGCAAACATAAATACCACAGAGTACTATTTTATGGCTACAGCTGACTGCCACAGTACTGTGAGGAAGAGTGCATCCAAGGCAAGTCCGGAGAGTAAATAAGAGGCTTTCAGATCACTTGTATTAGCTGGCACTAATGGAAAGCCAGAGGCTGAGGACAGATGAGAACACATTTGCCCTTTGGAGGAGAAATCATTTCTTAGAGACATAGCTGAACCGAATCTGCGTGAGCTGCCTGTCTGTGCGTGTGTGTCTTTTTTGTAAGTGTGTGTTTATGTATGTATGTATGTGTGTGTGTGTGTGTGTGTGTGTGTTTGTGTGTTCTGGCCAAGTCAGTATGGAAAGGGTTGAACCTCTTCCTAACATATCTTATTTCAACCCACAGCAATCAGTCCTGTCCACAAGAACACAGCCCAGAATTAATAAGGGAGGAAGGGGAGGTAGAGATGCACGGCGAGAGAAAACGATCAACTATGGGTGAAAGAGGAAAAGAAGGGGATGGAGGAAATCTGAAAAAAAAAGTCTTTCTAAAAAATGTGAGTACACTGTTTTATTTTTCACTTCATTTTCAGTAAACTGCCAGACAGTGGTGGTGGTTTGTTTCATTAGATCGTACTAGTAATGGCTACTGTGTACCGTGTTCAAAGTAATACCCTTATCATTCATTCTTTCATTATCTTTTAAAAACTATGGATTTACAACTAACCTGTGTTGAAAGGTAACGAGTAGACAAAGGTACCAGGAACTTGTTCTGCTGCTCTCTTGTACCACAGGGGAAAGTGATCGGCATTGAACACCCCCTCTTTGTCTTCAGCTGTCAGGAAGTCTCTTGAAGCAGACAGGAAACAAAGGTGATGATGATACAAAAGATGCACACATAAAATATAATATATACTCATTGGAAACATAGAAATGCATGCACTCTTATAACTGTGTATACATACATACAAACACTCAGCATACTTACTGGTTTGTAAGCTCGTCAGGCACCACAAACAGGTTAATTCTGGACAGGCCCGTTCTTGTGCCCAGGTAGGCTATCTCCACTCCTTTATCCGAGTTCCTGTGTAGTATGAAACAGTAACCGGCATTTGTGCACAACTGTGAGTTTTTATCAACATCATTAAAACAGAACAAAAGCTTTTGCAAGAGTCCTAGGTTTTGGTGTTCTGTAAAAGTAATTTTGTCTGTAACATTATCCCAATTATCATAATATTACCATTTCAGAAACTGGCCTTTGACTACAGTATAAAGTTTGTGCTGAGTCTATAAAGAAACATTTTCAAAAAAAGAGTAGAGTAAGTGACACACTCAGACTTATTGAGCACAAGACTTGTCCAGTAAGCTTCCAAAGGTGCAGTCACCACAGCGTCAAAGAGGACCTCCTGAATCAGCTCCTTGTCACCTAACAAGGCAAGTACACACATATTTTACACAGACACAATACATGAACTAGCCACTTTGTACATGGGTTTGTGAACTAACATTGTAGGTGGGGTTCGTGTCCACTGAGGTAGAGTTTAATTGCTTCTATCTGGGACAGGTAGCGGTGCTCTGGGTGCTCGTCGGTGTTGCAGTATGTCCTGAAATATATAATAACATAATATAAGAATGGACAGTGAAGACATTGGTTTAATTAACATATAACACAGTCATTATTGGTTCCAGCTATTTGAAAACTCGGTCTTTAGATGATTATCTGAAATTGCAATTCAAGCTCAATACAGTTGCTTTGAGTTACTTTTGCATTATGCAGCATCTACAATGAATAAAATATGAAGTTAAACAAAGAAGGTTTTCTCATTCACGAGCCATAGTTTGAAAACCGTTTACTGTAATTTGTTTAGATGTTGCTTCCCAGTCCTGGTGACCACAAGTCATCAAGTGACACAAACCATCAAATCAAAGTCCTGCAGATCCCAGAGCTGGGACTGCTATATTGTAGTAAGATCATATATTTCTTTGAAATTAGGGAGTTATTCTGGATGTAGTCCAATCACAATGTCATTTGAACAAGGGATGAGGATGATGTTGATATTCTCCTACCATTCATCTGCCAGTGCTACATCAGGATGCTCCAAGTCATGAAGTCCTGTAACAAAATAAGAACTATATAGCTCAAACTAAATAAGCAAAAGCACTCAATATGAACTCATAATAATAGGGGTAGGCATCTACACCTCAAATGCACACACTCTTAAACACACAGACCAGGGTTGAAAAATGTGTTTTTTGAATGAATGTGACAGGCCTGATTAGATCAGGAAGAGCCAAGTCATGCTCAGAGGGCTCCGCATGATGGACATGTTTAGAGAAACACACAGACACAGACACACAAGCACACACCGCCGCCACGTGAATATTAACATGCATGAGGCTGGACATGAAAATAAGACACACATACACACAGGGACACACAGAGGCAGTGTAAGATCAGTACTGTCAAGACACAGACAAGCACAACACACCTAAGGAGCTACTAAAGAAACATTTAACTTCCTGTCCAATTGTGGCTATTAAGTATATTATCACTATATTACTACTGAATGTGTGTGTGCATGTGTATGTGACAGAGAAGAGAGAGAGTACTAAAAAAAGTGTTTGTGTATTTCCATTTGATGCTACTTTATATTTATACCTATACTTTGTACTGTACTTTTTATTTTTCTGTATTACAGTATTTCAACAAGTAGTTCAAGTTAACTCCACCTCAACCAGCTGATAATGTCATCCACCAGTAATAACAATGCTATAAAGTTATAATTTAAAAATAAGAAACTGGCCATTCTGTGTCTATGTGTCTACAGTAATAGTACTTTTTATTTGCATGGCCTCATCTATTACTCTACTCTACTCTACTCTACTCTACTCTACATCTATACTCTAAAGTGCACTGGTTCAGGTTTTAAACATCTCTGAAAAAACTTTCGTCACCAAAAAAATACAAAACATAGACATGGTAACACAATACACAAGTTTAGCAGTATAAGCATGTCAGAGACTAATATGTTCGCCAGGAGCGTCTTAGTCTTAATGAATTAATATTTGATTAATTTAAGTAGTATTAATTAATAACTGCAGTCATTAATGAATCTGCAATTAAACTATTAAGGTTATCGTATCCTTGGAAAAAAAATACTGCAAAATATGTAATATAAAACAAATATTTCTCTTTTCTATGACGCATTTTTTACCTCAGTAAAATTCTGACAGCAGTTAGTGTTACTTGCAATGGATTATTATAATATGTATATCATATGGTATTATATGTGGATGTGGTATTGCAGCATTTTTCTTCAGTAAAAAACTTTCACCATTGCAGCTGAGTAAAGACGTGTCAGCTGAGTGACAAAGTGAGACACAAAGACAATGAAAAAGTAAAAGTGAGTAAAGCAGAGAAGGAAAATGGAGGCCTTCCTACCTTCCTCCACTGTGACATTTCCCCTGAAGAAAAACTTCCCATGGCCTCTGGAAAGAGCTACCCCTAGGCTAAAAACAAGAAGAAAATGTTTTCTAAAATGACAACTCACCAGTTGTGCAAAAAATAAATAAATAACTGTGACAACTGAGGAAATCAGTCTAAGACTTTGTTCGCTCTTCACAGAAGCGTGTCCAGTTTCCTTACCTGAAAGGAGTCCCCTTGATGTCTGTGTAATAGTAATCATTATGCAACACCAGTACACGCTTCTGAAACAAAAGAGATGAATACATTACATTATACGCTACAGTAAACAGTAAAGTAGGCAGTGCAATGGCAGTTATTTTATGTGATTCCCTGCAGTCTGGCTCCATCTAGTGGTGCAGAGAGTACATACTGTGTTTGGCAGTCTGTTACTCTGCAGATTAGTGTGACTTTTGCAGTATTCTGATAAGGATTGTGGATATGCATGTGTGTGCGCATTTGTGTGTGTGTGTGTGTGTATGTGTGTGTGTGTGTGTGTGTGTATGTGAGTTTGCAGATATGTATTTACATACTGGATGCTTAATAATCAGGCTAATGTATAATGCTCTTTACTAAGCTTTGAAAATGCCAAGTGCACACACGCTCACACAGACACCTGAATGCCTCTCTCTCTCTCTCTCTCTCTCTCTCTCTCTCTCAAATAGGCAAGTATTAAGAGAGAATCACTGGGCTGCCGTCTCTCCTGTATTCAGCAACATGTGCTCGGTGGAGATAAGAGGCTCACACACACAGACAGACACACACCCATGCATGCAGAGCAAACAAAATCTGAAACAAAATCCCCAAGTCAATCCTGTACATCACTGTGCCAAGTGTAACAACCCCTTGGCAGAGTGGATTCTCCCTGCTGAGTATTTTCTCTGGCTCAACCTTTGGGACCATCAGAAAAGTGCCTGTGCCTTGTGTGTTTGTGCATGTTCTGAATTCTGGATTCCTCACCCCTTTGTCAACACTCTTCTTCACCTCCATGGAGAAGGTCCCTGTCTTCCTGTTGACCATGGCATTTCTCAGCTAGCAGCACAAAAACACATAGTAAATCCCAAACAGACTTTTACTGAGAGAGGTACTGTGATGGTGCTTAGTGTAGATTTACTTCAAGTGTCTCACCGTGTCATCTTTATCCTCCCATTCCACCTCGGACAGATCCACACTGCTGTAGTTAGGTTTCCTCCGCTTCTTGCCATCTCCATACTGAACACACATGCCCATGTAAACACACATGCATGCACAGACATAGATACTAAAGCAAAAAAAAACACAAATGTATACTGCACCATAGGGCTTCAAATAAGTATTATTATGTGATTATTTAATCAGAATTTCCCAGAGCCCAAGGAGATGTTCTCAAATTATTTGATTTGTTCAAAATGCAGAGATAGCCAATGTATAATGATATAAACCAGACAAAAGCATTTAAGCATTTGAGAAGCTGGAAGCAGCAAAGAAATGACAAATGATAACAATGTAAATAAATTCATTCATAAAGTCAGGACAGGAAACAAGCGACGGTTAGCTTAGCTAGAAAACTGGGGCAAACAGCTAGGCTCACTATTAACAAGTTACATCAATTTATTACTAGCCACAACAGTATTGTACAGTATTATACTGTGTGTGCATCATCATGGAAAAATGTGGAACTACCACTGTGGATTTTCAAGACTTTGGCAGGTGTTTATATGTCTGTGTGTCTGACATTTTTAACCTGTTATGGCACAACCGTCCAAGGTTCTGTCACAAAACTGAACAGGTGAGATGAAATGAAGGCTGAGTTACAAGATAGGTGTGATTTGACCAATGACTACTCATGTAATAATGTAGTAACGACTACATTGTTACCAATGTAATTTTACTTTAGTAGTAGTAGTAGTAGTAAGACTAACATATGTGGAGATGTAATTATAAAATAAATAGATAAATATAAACCTTCCTTTAATCGACCCTCAGTCCCTCTTTGGCTACCTGCCTTTTGATTTGAGACTTTTTGATATAGACATTAAATAAAGATGACAGTGACCAGAATATTGAGTTTATTATTGTGTACTATATGTGTTTATGTGTCTACTTTACATGTGTACTTGTGAGTCTTCATCTCCATTCATCTGTCAGTGAGGACAGCCTCCCACCCCTCATTAGTTGTTAAACACTGTTCATTAACGTCTTTAATTAGACCGCTATTAAACCATCTGTCTGTCTGTCTCGCTGTCTGTGAATTCTTCTCCTCCACGTCTGTTCTCTTCTTATCCATCCTCATCTCTCCATTTTCATCCAGTGTTGCACGCCACTTTGTCATCCTGCACCTATTCCCGACGTTAAAGCAGGTTCCTTGCTCTATTCGATCTGCCTCCCCTCCCTCTCTGCACCCTCTCCCCTCATCCTCTTGTGAGAGGAGCGAGTGAGTACAATAGAGTTAATCACAGCCATTCAGAAGCTGTATCTCTGTCTATTCACAGCACAGCGGAGGCCTGGAACACACTCTCCTCATCTACATACCACCACGCAGCCAACACACACGCCCTGTGTGCCGGTGTCCAGAGAGCACCCACACAACTACACACCAATTTTCTATGTTAATCGGCATCTCAATGTGACAACAAAATCAGTAATTGACTTGACATGAACGTGGCACACTTGGAGACGTGTCTACAAAATAAATGAATACATTTAAACTTTAATCTCTGTGCCCTAAAAGGAAATGTTATAATAATAAGGTTCGTACTCAGTTAACTTGTTACACAGCATCTGAATAGGGCTGGAGGTAATACTCACAAGTGGCCGTAGATCTGGATGGGTCAGGATGTAGCCATTGTTGGTGATTGCAAAGGCGTAGCCATGAATGCCCAGCTAGAAGGATACACACAAACACACACACACACACACACACACACCAGATGGATGGATGAAAAATCTGTACCTAATTGTAAATCTGGGCCAATCAAGCTCTTTGTAATTTTCACTGGCAGAATCTTTGTCTTTGTGGTGAAACTCACAATACAAGAGGATGGTGTCATCCATCCATGTCTGGACAAATAACACACTCAAATGTCAAAATCTTACTTACACAGAACTAAGCCTATATATAGATATATATTATATATATATATAATATTTATATATATATATAATTATATATTATTAGTGCTGTCAAAATTAACGCGTTAATTTGTCGATTAATTTTATTTTAAAGAATTATTTTAAGAATTAACGCGTTAAAAAAAATTAACGCAATTAACGGGTTTTGTTTACTTCCGGTGGCGGCCGCCATTTTGGATGTGGCAAGTAGAGCTTTGTTTCCCAGAATATTAGTGTGTGTGTGTGAATGGGTGTATAAGAGACATTAACTTAAAGCCCTCACGGAGACTGCGCCCTGGGCGGTCGCCCACATTGCCCATAGCTAAAACCGGCCCTGCTTGTTTTAGTTTACGGGCGATCTGCCACATCCAATATGGCGACACGTTAACGTATCGCCAGCAACGGACCAACCTGCTCAGTGAGGCGTCTATGTATATGTCTATGATTATCCTACTAGGGAGTCTATGTATATATGTCTTGATCTATCCTAACTAAAGGAGTCTGTGTATATATGTCTATGATCTATCCTAACTAAAGGAGAGTCTATGTATATATGTCTATGATCTATCCTAACTAAGGAGAGTCTATGCATATATGTCTATATCATCCTAACTAAAGAGAGTCTGTGTATATATGTCTATGATCTATCCTAACTAAAGGAGAGTCTATGTATATGTCTATGATTATCCTAACTAAAGGAGAGTCTGTGGTATATATGTCTATGATCTATCCTAACTAAAGGAGTCTGTGCATATATGTCTATGATCTATCCTAACTAAAGGAGAGGTCTGTGCTATATGTCTATGATCTATCCTAACTAAAGGAGAGCCTGTGCATATATGTCTTGATCTATCCTAACTAAGGAGGTCCGTGCATATATGTCTATTATCTATCCTACTAAAGAGAGTCTATGTATTATGTCTATGATCTATCCTAACTAAAGGAGAGTCTATTGCTAATGTCTATGATCTATCCTCTGGGGAACATTCATTTTAAACAGTTGCCCGACGGCTCGTTGGACAAAAACAAGGCAATTTGCACAGTTTGCAAAGCCGAATTTAAATTCCACAGAAGTAACACGACTTTAACATATCACCTCAAAGCAAAACACCAGTCTACACTACAGGAGTGTGGCACTCCTCGTATATTTCCTCATTCTGGCTTTTTCTGTTTGCACTGTGCATATGTGCACCTTAAGCCAATAACATGATGATTTCATATACTTTATCTGAGTTTATTCTACTTAATTTGATCATTTTACATAAATAAATATTCATTATAGCTTCAGTCTCAGAAAAATGCATTTATTTATTGATACATTTATTGATAGCGATTAATCGCGATTGTTTTATCGATTGACAGCCCTACGAGAAAATAGATATATAGAAGTATAGATGATATATCTATAGAGATATATATATATATATATTATCACATAAGTAAAAGAAATCAGCACAGAAGATGTGGCGGGCGACACTATCAGAAGGCATTAGTATACATAGTGTATAATTTTCCTCTTATTATTAGACTTGAGGAAGGAGTGAATAATCAGTGTCAAAACGTCAACAAAACCTCTGATTTATCTGCTGCTGGGTTTGGCATTCAATTACTGCAGTGTGGAGTTGGACAGGCATACGCAGAGATATAATTAAAAAATAAAGAAATAAATCAGATAAAAAAACCTTTACCATCAAATTTACCACTCCATCTTTTTTTACTAACTTGGCATCCAGATGAATACTGCGCTCACAAAGCTCAATCATAAGTTTCAGAAGATATCAAAGTTGTGATTATGAAAGATGTGACGGTATATGTCATATAGCCATCATTGAGATCTACAATTATTTGTAAGAATAACTGAATGATTTTGGCAGTGGTACCTTATATTCTGGGATGGTCTTGAGCAGCTCAGAGACAGGCACGTCTGTCCCAACCACTCCTAGCAGAATACCACGGTTTCTCTGGAATCACACACATTAAAAATATCCTAAAGTTGCATTTGAAAGGTTACATACTTACTGACTGTTTATGATAGAAAAAATATAATCTGTGATATACATTTAATTAGAGATGCTCTATTGTATCCTAACTTACAGACTCCAATCAAACTGAAATTAGTATCTGTCAAATGCAAACATAATTAACTATTGTTCCACAATTTGTGTCTATTGTCAGAAAACCTAATTCCTTGTGAGTTATGCAATAAGTAATTGCACAGTTTTTCAATTAAACTGCAAATTTGTTGGAGAAAACAAGTTGTGGAAACATAATAGTAGTGACAGTGATGTTGGACAATGTGCTTATGGTTCTATAGCACTATATGTACACTTACGGTCTCGTTCTTGGTACTGAACACTGGCATTGCCACTGTGGTCATTAGAACCGGACCTTGACCGTCATCCAACTGAGTGAGTTTATGAGAGAAGAACAGTGAAAGACAGCAATAAAGAGAGTGAAAGGGAGAAAGAGAGACAGAGGGAAGAAGAAGAGGGAAGCTAACAATGAAACATTATACACAACTGCACAGCACATGGCATGGCGTCATGCGCATTACATGAATCATCTTGCTTAGTGACACTCTGAATGATTATCTCAAGCTGTGTAACACTCGTTCCTTGAGTAGTGAACTTGGTAGGAATTCTGCAGCAGACACAGTCATATTATCTTCTGGAGAGACCTACAAAACTTCCATGACATGTTTTATTCATGTTTATTATTGGCCCTAAAATGTGTTAAATCACAGCTTGCCTTTGATCCCTTGTAGAATAAGCTCATCCAAAGGCAGTGCTTCAAGTTTTAATCTGGGTATCTTTGCTTCCCTAAAGACAGCTGGAATAATTATGATATTTATCTTTCCGGCGGCTGTCTGTATCTGACGATGATCCATTAGAGATGAAAGCTTGACACTGTTGTGAAGATACTGGAGGAAGGCTTTGCACTTGGCAAAACGTATTCTGACCTTGCCCACTCAGCAATGTCGAAACTGTCTCAATGTAAGTCACTCATGCAGTTTGTGTTCAAGTCCCCACAAAAAATTGGTCCATTAAGTGCAACATGAATCCCAGAATAAAATCCACAATTGTGTTCAGTTAAATGGGATTGCAAAAAACATTAATCATGTTGCACTTGATCTGTTTCTGCTGAAGCTATCAATTGATTATTACTCGGGTAGACTGACTTAAATATCAGATCCCAACATAGTGCTTTTTCTTAGCGAACTACCCCATTTAACCAACCCTCTTAACTGAACAATACATGCCCCAGTATACTCTCCTTCCTCCAGCACTCAGCCCCCCCCCCCTTTCTTTACCTCCAGTAATAATAGGTAATGACAGGAAACTGCCAGCATCCATTCTGTCTCCCTCAGACACTGAAGAAAGAGGAATTGGTGACCTGAGCTCAGACAGCTGGTAATAGCAATTCAGAACGCAGTATTAGACATCAAAGAGAGAACAAAGCACACATAAGTACAGCTGCTGTAACAATGCACAGTCTTGCTGCTGGAGAACAGGATCGATCAAAGGACATAGAAAACTAGCAGAGGCTCATCTAAAAATACAAAATCTATTTCCAAGCTCAGGTCTATTGGATCATATATCAACATTGTGCAAACGTATGGACTGACATTTATTGTGCGTCCCCATGAACTCTTGTTGAGCAGCTCCATCAAATGTGTCCTGTTTGTATTTCAACACTAATCTAAGAAGTTTTATTTTGATATATGTACATTTTGGTGCAAATCAAGTTTGCCTGGCTGCTCTGGGAAATTACATACTGTAATTAAGCAGATAACAAGAGCTGCATGGAGAAAGGCAGCCAGCAACCGCATCTGTTGGAATCAAAGCCAACAGCGCAGCTACAGAGAATTCTCACTTGCCCTACCCAGAGGACGAAAGACCCTTAAACCTGTGCTTCATTATTCTAACACTGGAGAGGACACAGGCACTTCCTTGAACCCTAAATGAGTGTCCGCCAACATGAGTCCCAATGAGGGTGCTCTGTATCTAGAATTTGACTTATCATACATAACTTGCAACCTCTAATGCAAGGTCAGAACTCAACACCCACTTGGCCCAAATATGCATCATCATTGCCTTTGTGGTTTTATCTGTATCAGTCAGAGCAAACAGAGTGTGTAAGTCATTTCCCCTGCTGTGGGTCAGAGAATGAAAAAGAACCCCTTTGGGCTCTAATACACTCACTCCCCACTGGCACAAATACCCACACACTTACACCCCTCAGAGGGCTCAGATACACACCCCTGCCCTGTGTTTGGGGTCTCATAGGACACCTTGTAATCTAGGTTGCTGTGACAAATTATGTTCTGGTGGATGAGGTGACCCTTGTTTCCTTGGAGACCGGCTTTAATGATGTCGGTGTGTGTAAGCCCTGGAGCAAAAGCCCTGTGTAGGCTCCTGGGGAAAATCAGTATGTGTTAGACATACCCAGTGGAGAGCAGAGCTGGCACGGAACCTAGCATATGCAACACCATGCACAGGTGTTTTGGGATATATCTATGGAATCTCTCAAATACTTCAATTAATATTAACAATTTTTGCTTTGAAATAGTGGTTTATATTAATCTATTTTAAACAGCTTACTTTCATTTAATTCATCATCACAGGGCAATCAACTGGTCCCAGCTTCCCCTTTTGTCTGTCTTCATGCTTTACCAAATATCAACCTTTGGTGCAAAACCCTCCTTTAATCCTCACATCCCTCTTTATATCCTTTACATTCTCTTCCCAACTTTCACCGACATCCTTTCTTTTCAAAATTCTTTCTCTCACCCTCCCTACACTTTGTCCTCAAACATCCCCCCGCCCCCCCCGGCACATTCCTCTCACCCCCACCTCCCTCCCATCATCCCTGAGCTCCAGTGTCAGTTCATCCGACAGAGTGGGAAACAAAGCCAAATGAGCCAGAGAATGATGGATGAAGCTGGTGAGACGAAGGATAGGAGGGAGAGAGAGGGGGGGCAAGAGAGGAGGGGGACAGCACAGGTGGGGTGGGGGGGGGTGTGTGCAAAGTAAAACAGAGGAGATATGCTAGGCTAGAGATATTATTGGGTTGTACTGAGAGGGACAGAGGAGGAGAGGAAAAACAGAGGATGAAAGGTACATCTGGAAAGATGATAAAAATCATCTGGAACATAAATACCAGATCACTTTCCTCACTGAGTCAATCCCGGAGTTTTGTTAACTTCTTATCTGACACTATTACCATGCAGGGGGTGTGTGTGTCTTTCTTTCACTGTCTGTTTTAATTTCAGGGGACTGTTGTATATGCACACTGCCCAGGTTTGAGCAGTGCTGGGGTGATTACTTGCAAAGAAGCAGTGTAGATTCCTGACTACTCCCAATTATCATGTCTGACAATGTGATATCTATTTCAGTTTCTGCTGAGCCGCTTCGATGTCAATAAGCTTGGGTCTATCACAGTGCTATGTCAAACATATGGCCTACCAGCTGTCTAATGGAACTGCTCTGTGCTCGGCTCATGCTGATGGGGCTGGTGAGGGGGGACAGAGCACTCTTCTGTTCTGCCATCATTGTTATGATTATAGAGCTGCTTATCTCAACCCACATATGATTCATAAAACACAGAAAATAAAAAAAAGGCATCAGAAAAGATCATCCCAACCAGTCATTACAGACTATTGGATTTTCACCCAGAAGACGACAAAACAGCTTATTCTTGAGAATTTCACCAAAACAAATAACACAGACAATCTTGTTTTTTAAAATCAAAATCACACAGGCAAAAGAGCAAAATATAGCCTCACATTTACACACACGGTTACACTGTCAGCCCTGGAGATACTGGCAAAGCACGTCCAACACAGCATCACCAATGATCAATGAGTGTGAGCATGTGCCCAGAAGTGTGCGTGATCACACGTGCAAAAGAGAGTGATCAAGTAAACCAAAGACAACCACGATGCATGGTTTGAATCAGGAGGTTGATTAGCGACATACGACACTGACACACAAGAGAATGCCATGGGTCAGTATGGTGGTTAGTTCACCCAAATTATGCCGTCATCTTGCAGAGACCAAGTACCAAAACACACATGCACATGAAATGCACATGAACACACACCAGGCCTCAACACAGCACAATACAGCGATGACCTCAAATTAGAATTATTTTACCTTTTGTGCTTGGGGGAGCTAAAGAGAACAGATTAAGGAGGAGGAGGAGGGGAGGAGAGAAAGGGTCAATATGTTTGTGGATAAGTGTAAGAAAGCCTTTCAGTGCAGTTTCCAGTGAATGGAGTGCCAGCACCAGTGGGCTCATAAAAATCCACTGACATTGACTTTGACTGCAACTTTGAAAACAGTGACTGTGTCAAGAGAGGAGAGCTTTATAGCTGGGAGGGTCACAGCAGAGGAAACAACACTTAAGCTGTTACTGTTGAGTCAGTGTTGGGTGAATGTACTTTCACTGTGATAAATGGATGGGGATAATGAGGGCAAAGAGAAAGAAATAAGCAGGGGTCAAACATGAGGGATATGAAGAGGATCGCAGAGAGAAAGAGTCCATGCAGCGTTAATAGACTGTTTGAATTTCTACTAGAGGGCACGTGCATTTGTAAACATTACATGTTTGCAGCTTTTCCAGTACATTATCTATATCTCTTCATGGCCAAACATAATAACTTTAGAAGCATTGTGCATGCGTGAATACAGTGTTTTTTGTGTATATTACAGACTGCAGAGACTGCATCCTATACAGTAGGTCAGGAATTATGATTTAGCGATGATGCTGTCTGTGCCAGAGAACTATAAAGCAAATACAGGGACTTATCCTGGAATGTGATTATTTGAGCGTGTTGATCGGTTATTTACTGCCATTTCATAACATGTGTTTGGCCAGGCTATAAGTTTGAGAGATCAGAGACTAACTCACCAATGTGCCCCAGTATGTTCTATGTTCACGGTACACAACTCCCAAACACACACAGGAGGCTCATTCTCTTAATGGTTCCATCTGCTCACACACACTTTCACACATTCAGTCTGAGACATATAAAGGCAAAACACATTGTCAGGCCTTTGCTTGCGTTTTATCACTACAATTCATCAGATCTGGCATATGCAAATGTATTTCTTGTGCATTATGTTGTGATTACGTTGAAATCTACAAATCGTTCACAGAATATTCCGGGCCCAACACAAGTGGGTACTGTGTGAACTGAAGTCCAGTGCCATTTGAAAGATGGTATCGTCAACTCACAGTGTTATCGATGTAGGCCTCAGTCCACACCGTGTCATGCTCCTGGTCGATCACCTTAGGACGACTCAGCACATGGAGATACTCCATCACATTCTCTTGCACATCTGCCAATGTGGAAATCTGAGTGAAGTAGCCTGTTGGGCAGAGAGAAGAGGAGGAAAGAGATGATGTATCATTTCACTAAGATGCTGGCAAACAATGAGAGTGAACAGGTTCAGTCACGTCATTCGCTATGCAGCCCTGAAACAGAGATCAGAAGTACAGTCTCTGTGTCTCCAAAACTGTTTCACATTGCAGCAAGTGTCACATCCAATATCAGCTTGGCTATATAATCTTTTCCAAGCCATCGCTCCCATTTTATTTACCCTGGTACCAAAGCAGAGAAATTACATCTGGAATACAATACGGTAGGCAGCAGATATTTGTTTGATGAAGCAGATGGAAACCTGGAAACATGTATGAGTTATAGCTGAAAAATTTCCCTGCAGTGAAATACAAGTTAGAGCAAACCAGCATGGGTTTGTGAATGGGTAAGTGCTATGTAAATGCAGCGGGAAAAAAAAACAATCTCAGTTAAACCAAATGTGATGCCATTTCCTACGATCGTAATGCCACCATTATGATGCTAATGTGCATGTGCGGGAGGTAATATACTGTTATCTCAGCAGGGAGGGACAGAAAGGGGAAAAGGAAGATAGGAAATCAGGACAAGAGTAAGGCAGAAGGAGAGAGAGGACAAGAAGTGGCACAGAGAATAAGTAAAAGAGAGAGACCACCACATTTTCACCCATCCATAAAAACAGCAAACTGCCTCCATCACTGTGAAGGCAGTCAAGGAGAAAATCATAGCTGGTGGAAACAGATTTTGGGGTCATTGCTCCTGGCAACCACCTTTACTCCACAGGCAGAAAAGAGCCACAGCACAGACATAGATCTACGAGTGATGCCACGTATCCTTCCAAATAACAGGGTATGATCGATCATTGATTATGTAATTTTCATCTGCAACCACAGTAAAAAAGCAAAAGATTCAAAAACTGCAAGAATTCAAACCACATTATTATCGCAATCACTATAGCAACAAGAATGCACTTGCCCCCAAACTTGACTTGGAAGTGAACCTTGACAGATTTGTCCTTTTCATCCTCAGAGACATTGAATTTCAGCAATTATTCCGGCAGTCAGTACAATGACAACACACACACATACAGACTCGCATCACACACAAAACAAGCTGCCTCAGTCTAACTGCATCGTTCATCACAGTGCTGAGTGAAGAATGACTACTCCCTCTGGAAGGCTAAGGGCGTCCTTCGGGCTGAGCCACCGGGGCCAGTGAGATGAGCTGGGGAGAGAAAAAAATGAATGCTCTCTGCTTTCAGTGACATGGTACACCTGTCGTACATACAGGATAGGACAGCCACAGCATGGTCTGGTCAGTATGAGGGCATAAATATACTTTTAAAAAGGACCTTGGTATGGGTCGTGTGTAAGCAAAGATTATGCAATAAGGTATCCTGATATAACGTAATGGATGAAGTGGAGGCAAAAATGATGTTGCAGAGCTATACCTATGCATAAACCTAAAAATTTACATCACACTGAATTAGTTTTTTTGTACTGCGTACAAAATCACAAATATACTTGTTGGCATGTTCTGTTGATAATGTCTGCTCGAAACTACCTTGTATTTGTCTGCTTGGATTTGAAAGTTCAGTTAAAGGACCAGTGTGTAGAATTTAGTGATATCTTTTGGTGTAGTTGCTGACTGCAACCCCATCGCTTCATCCTTTCCTTTCCAGCATGAAGGAGGAACTATGGCTGTGGCCATGTAATCTAGAAAAACATGAAATTTCTTATTTTGAACTCGCGTTTACTTTGTCTGTTCTGGGCTACAGTAGAAAAATGGCAGTTTAACATGGCGGACACATAAACACATGGTCCCACTCATCAGTCATAGTCATCACTATATTTTGAGTTGAAACCTGTTGTCTAAAATTTGTAGGCATTAAGATTTCTCCTAACTGGAACTAAAACCTAGCCCAGACAACAATCGCACATGCGTACTGTATGTGGACCTGGTTGCAGATGCAGTGATGTTTGATAGGCATAGAAAATCAAACATCACAGGTTGTCATTTATCATTTGATTGGTTCCCACTTCCCAACTCTTGTTGTTAAGACTGTGATGGACAATGAATGATAAGCCTTTTTTTTTATCATACTGTTTGTTAACCTAAATGAACTGAAACCAAACTTAGCTCAGGGCATGGTTGTTAAAACAAGAAGAGGACTAAAGTGGGCCTGAGTTAGCCAGAATGAGCAACACCGCAGGTAACAAGTGGAGTGTGGGTGGAAATTTAGTCAAGCTCAACCAGGCTTCGGGCAAGACCTGCATCCTTTTCTTGCTGATTGGCAACAGAAGGCATTTCTTATATGAGTGGCCTGTTAGTAGCTGATACAGCCATAAGGCTTAATGGTAATTAAATCCCCTAGAAATACAATTTTACCAGTATGCTTTTAGCATTGCAACACTCTAAACAACATTCTTTGCTCCACTCAAAGGCAACATGGAGAGATTTTAACATAATAGCCTTAAGTGACAGGGGGCGCAAGGTAACACATTTTTACCTGCAAAACCACTCCTGAAACGGTGAAGAAATAAAACCGCATTTTCTGCTCTAAATTGGAATAAAGATGTTGTGCCTACAGATCAGAGAAAAGACTGTTCTGCAAAGCTCCTGCAGCCTCCTGAGGATGTTGCTGTCACAAGCCTGATTCATCATACAAACGCACACTCATTTATGTAGCATGACAGATATACACACACACACACACAACACACACACACAAAGGTCTCATCAGCACCACTAACACCTTCAAACTGACTGGATGAGTTCTCTGATATCACTTCCAAGCAAAACTGTGGATGCCCTTGTCCTCTTATCTACACACACACAGCTAAAACACATGCACACCCCTTGTGTGACCTATGGCTTGCCTGTCTTATCTATGGCAGCCTGAGGAAATGGAGCCAGACTGTCTCTGTCACCCACCTCCCAGCTAAATATAGAACCTGGAGGAAAGTGCTCTATGCACTGAGACAACCATGACCACACACAAAGCAGCTGAAAAGTGGTGTAACGCCAAGATAGTTTGGACTTTAGGCTTAGAGGAAGATGTTTTGTGACATATCTGGTCTCTGCAACCGGCACCAGCTGCCTGCTGTCACAAACACGTGCTAATACTCATGAGCACTGACAAACACACATCTATGCAGCCAACACACATGCGAAGAGACACATATAACACCCCAAACAAATCCTGACCTCCATAATGTATTCATTTTTTGCCTGACTGACAGCAGCATGCAGCACCTTTTCTCTGCTAAAACAGATTATAAGGAGAAAAAAAAAAGTACAGCAGTCTATGCATGTGTTGTAAGATCCCACCTTTGTTAGCACATGCCATCCATTTCAGATTATCTGCGAAGGCTGACTCTCGACCAATCAGGTAAGGGAATATGCGGACCTGCAGAGAGAAAGCAGATAGCTTCCGTCAGTCATTTTAATCGCATTTTGATAGGGACCCCCACACCACCATATAGAAGATAACACGGTCAATGCCAGGCAGAAGGCTCATTCTTTATCTGACAGTGATTAGCAGACCTTTTCTCCTTGTTTAATAGAGTTGATTATGGACTCATGAAAGTCTTTAAGATTTTATAAAGTTTAAATAATTCCAATCATTTTTATCACCCCAAGAAACTAAACAATTAAGGATTAACATAGAGAGGATTCAAAATAAGATAACGGTATCAAGGATCTGCAATTAAAATGAAAACAAAATGACTGACTGTGAAGTAAATATTTTGCGTTGAAAAAGCCAAATACAAGCTTTATTAGCTCGATCCAGAGAATCTTCTAAACTATCTGCTGCCAAACCCATTTTTGCCCAGCAGTGCTCAGTTGGCTCTAGCAGCAGGTGTAGTTGGCAGGTGTGTGTATGCATGTGTGTGTGTGAAAAGCAGGTTGCCAGATTGGACCAGATGCAAGCCTCTGGGGGCACATCTGCCATAGTTCCCCGTGTCTGCATTTTTCTTCTTCACCCTGACAGCATGTGTCTGTTTGTGTTTGTATGCGTATACGTATGCACACACATGTCTAAATGAGCGTATATGTGTGTCTTTATCTCATTTTGGATGACTGCTCTCAACAGAAGGGCATAAAAATTGGTAAATATAAATTATGTATCAATGTCATTTCCTTTTTGAGGAATGCTTCTGTATTAAATTATATTAATTTGTATTGTTTCATAGATGAACTCATTAATAATAATAATGATTCTAACAGCTTTAGCCGACAAAGATATAAAGCACAGACAGGCAGCTAATTCTGGGTTCTAGTTTTCTAGTATGGATATATTTATAGTCTATTGTCAAGTGTAATGAGTCTAACTGTGAATAAGTGCAGTTGTCAGACTGTCAATTTTAAGCAGCCCTCATTATCTAGATCATAATCATCCTCTATTCATACAAACCTCAGCCATTTGAATGACATTGCCAGAATGACAGGAAAACACAACAAAGCTGATAAGATCAAAACTGTTCATGTGACACAAAGGGTTAGAGCTTTGCTGCCTGTGGTTAGGCGTTTTCCTTTGCTGGTAGCCAAGACTGAGGTCAAACTACAGCAGGCTGGTTATTATATATACAAGATGTTTACACCTGACTTACACTCGGTGGAGATAAGACCTGGTACGGACTTGAGCCACAGCATCAACGTACAGATTTAGGCACAAATAAAAATACATATGAAAGCAAGAATGCAAATGCAAAGACATGCAAGTTTACACATAATCTATTTATTCAAGTACATGCATCCAGAAAGTTGTTGTTGTACATGGGTGTCTACTCATGTCCAAACAAGTTTCAGCCTGAGGCACACACCGTACCCTATAATTTTAAACACAACAATAATTGTATGCAAAAATGTTTTGCTTGTTTATGATCCTACATTATATATTTAACTCAACTCAATAATTAATTAATTTATTCTCCAGTATAAACATACAAACCTCTAAATGTAAAGTACTTCAGCATGTGTTTTAATGTCCAGGACACACAGTTACAACTCAAACAATGACAGCAAGATGTTTGTTCTGATCTTATTGATATTGCAATATGTAGCATCATCTAGGACCAGACAAGCCTCCGGTTGGTTTTTAAAACCCCAGTTGGTTTCAAAATGAAATAAAATCTATATTCATGAACATGTGTAGGGATGATTTGGTTTGTACATTGGCACTGTCTGCTGAGGCTGATTATTGTTTCATTCACCAGCAGCTGTATATACTGTAACAATGTACTCTGGCTTTTAGTTTTGTATTTTATACAACAAATTCAAAAGCAAGTAAGATAATTTGTGGAGCATGGAGTTTGTTTTATGGTCTTAGTTTGGAGATCTGGATGTGGAGAAAATAAGGCTAATTCCCATGAAAACAGAATGTAAATTTATGTAAAAAAAAAAAATGTTTTAAACTTTTCTATCAAGAACCATTAAAAAGCCTTTGATTTTGAACTGTCACTACCACGGTGGTACACAAGGCAATCGAGCTTTTAAACAAGCAAATCATGAGACCCTGATAACCTTGTGCCACACTTTCTAAAGCGAGCAGCTTATTTTATTTCTCCCTTACCAACACATCTTTTTAATCTATCTTTTGTCTTTAATGAAATTCCTTATCTCAAAGTCTGCTTTTTCTTCTACTATTACTACAAGCGGATGACCCAACACGGCTAAATGATTACAGGCCTAACTCTCATCAGTCTTGGCAAAGATTTAAGAATTGCTAATATCACTTTCTAAGTTTTTACTTACTATATTTTATCTGAACATCAATCTAGTATTTTGAGACTGATTTCAAAAGTGAGAGGACAGTTTTAGCTGCTCTCCAAGTCTAAGAGAGAGTTTGAATTGTCTGCTCATGTGGTGGTTAATTCTCTACTGTTCACACCAAGAGACACTGCTTATGAATTTTGCCATAACTGGGCAAGAGCAGGCTGGTATAGAACACATGGGGACTGTCTCCCAGGGCTCATGGTATCACCCACCTTGGCTGTTCTGTTAGCCCTGCTACATGTGTGCGACTGTGCCTTTCGTTTGTGGGACTGAGCCCAAGGACTCCCCCCTTTAAAGGGTGTAGTGCTGCAGAGTCATGTCCAGGCAATTATAGTTAGCCCTTTGCTATTGGGACAACAGAAACAATGATGGCAAAGGACGAGCATTGGAGCCTCATGATGTACTGCCAAATGGTGGCAACAGATAAGGTATGGGCAGTACACAAGGGATAGTGCAGAAGAGGGCAAAGGCAAGGCTGTGTGTAGCCCAGCATATCAATCTCCTGGAGCTGAGGGAAGTACATGTAGCCCACTTCCAAGTTTTTTTTACCTTCACCTTCAAGGTCAGTACATGTTGATAAGGACAGACAGCATGCAGCATCTTTCATCAGCTGTCAGGGCCTGTTGAGCTTCCCCTTGGCTCTGTAACATGGCCTACAGGGCGTGACACAAGTCCCAACAATCAGTGCCTCTGCAGTGATATTGCCATAGTAGCCACTTTCTGCTATATTCCAATATACTGTATGTTGGCATATGAACAAATTAAACTTATGGTATTTTTGTGTGGGCAGTCGGTCGACTCAGCCAGAGAAAGATACTAATGTGTTATGGGCCCAAAACTTTCTGAAGAACTTTTTTAGTGTATGTGCCCAATGATAAACTTTAACTGGCATGAGTCCGTGCCATCTTGGAACACCACATCCAGTTTTCATAGCACATTGATGGCACAACTCAGGTTTTTGTCCCCAAGGCTGGCTCACGTGCCAAACACAGACAATCTGTTAGAAGATCAGGTGTCTGGGGACCGTCCAGCAGGCTTCCCTCTCAGAAGGTTGAAGGAATTTGGCGCGACTACAGACAGGAAATGATCAACCTTTTTAAAAGGAAGACCACCACTGCTGTTCTAATCAATGCCATATTTTGTCCAGCTTTTCCTATTGTATTATTTGGCCCTTTAAAAAGGTAGTGAAATTCCCAATTCACCACCATTAATTGTTACCCATTTTAGATGAAAGTGCTGCTCTACCAAAATTCAACTAAGACTTTTATGTGGTGCGTTGCTGGAGGCTGTTTGATATGACTGAACTGTTAAAAAAAGAAAACCTAATTATTCTCTCTATACTTGTTTGTAGTGTTAGTATTTTTTCTCTATTTTGCGTTGCACCCTTGCTTTGTATAATTTTATGTGGCAAAACAACAACCTAAAAGATAATGTGAGACCAAGTGAGACCTGGTGATAAAGCTTTGAACTGACACAAAAACAATAAAACACCATCCTACGACAACTGTAGCAACAATTTGAGCAGTCAAAGCCTCAACTATAGATTAAGATTAGCTTGGGAGAACACAGGAAATGAATAGGACAAAATGTGGACACATGCACAGTATGTATGTAACATTCTGGGAAGAGTATCATTACCTGTCATTTAAGCACAGAGATTATAGCTCACAAGTGTTTGTGTGGGTGTGCAAACATTTTTTGTGCGATGCATATGCAAGTGTGGGCACATACTGTATTAAATGGAGGGGAATGCACATTTTCTTAGGTGTAGGTGTTTGAGTGTGTATATGTCTGTCTTATTCTAACTCAATTTTTGGGATCAGAAATAAACACCAGTTCAGTTAAAGTCTCAGAGACTTATGGTCTTACATAAACTAAATAAACTGTATCCCTCTGTTTTGACATAAAAGAAAAAAGTCATTGTGGAATATGTTTCAATATTTTTGACTTCATCAGTAAATGCTGTTTTTAATGGCAACACTTGATGATCTTCTGATCTTTTCTCTACAGTTTTTTGGAATAAATGCCATCTGTATTCAGATATCCGATAACTTATTTACATTCAGCCTATGTTCTCAGTGTGATGCTATACAGTGGCGAAGCTGTAAGGCTGGTTGGAAGGAAGCCATTAAAAACCAGCAGCAGTGTAGACAGCGAGAGAGTGACAGAGACCGAAGACTTCTATTATCAGCGGGGCTTCTCCTAAATGGAACTATCTAGCAGCCTTGTCCCCTCTCCGCACACTGCTGTTCAGCCTTGAGGCAGGAGTGAGAAAAGAGGGGGGCAGTTGGTTGCGAACAGGGACCACCAGACACACATAAACACGTCAAAACACAAGTGCAGCATTTGTGATAAGAAATAGTTAATGCAGAGGAACATATGCTCAAACAGATTCATTTAAAATTGGCTAATAATGTGTAATAAAAGACTTACCTGAAGCAGTGGAACTTTGTACTACATCTGTACCCCTACAGTCACATCCATATGCATGCTTGTATATGAACGTGCATTTGATGTATGAATTTACCATTGCCTTTAGTACAGTATTTCTATCCTCAGCCTTTTAAGGGTAAAGACCCTGTGAGCTTGCTTTCACAGAAGAAAATGACCTAAGAATAACCCTTTTTCTTCCCCTCCATCTCCTCTCTCCTCCCATTTTATTTCATGGCCTGTCAGAAGAGCACCACAATTACCTTGCAGGACAGCAGAGAGACAGTTCAGTCCTCAGAGACAGGGCCATATTTAATTCTGTTTTAAAGCCCTCTAAAAAGACCCCATACTGGGCCCGCTCAATACCTTCTACATGTCAAAAACGTTCTCGAACAACTCAGCCAGATACTAATATTTATACTAAAATGTGAAAAAAACATGTATCCATATGGGATACACTTTTTCTTTTAGCATAGTACTTCTCACTCTTTTTCTTGACTGGTGTATTTGAGAGAGACTGAAATAGCTCTTAAAGTATCCATTTAAAGTGATGTCAAATGGATCTATTTCCTAGTAACACATTTTTGGACAGTGCTTTCTCAACAGCAAGTTTAAAGAGGCATTCATAGCCACATGAGGGAATTAGTCCACTGCTCTTCAGTGCTCATCCTTTAATTTGGATACAAGGTTGCAGGTTCATGAAGTTGTGAATGAGGCGTAATGGGAAAATCGAGCTTTACAACAGTCATGGAACTACATTTGCACAGTAAAGTGATGTGTGTTTGTGTGTTCAATACACTACCTTCCTCTCTGGCCAGTTGTACTTGGCAAAGATGGCATCATATGTGTCCACTGCCCCATCTGTCACCAACATAATGGCCTGGCTACACTCACTCCCCCTCCCAGTCTCGTTGAACTACACACAGAGAGAGTGAGTGAGAGAGAGAGAGAGAGAGAGAGAGAGAGAGAGAGAGAGAGAGTAAAGCCAGTTTAAAATCTACTTCTTTTAAACACTTAAACACAAGACAGTTCCTAAAACTTTTTCCCTTAGAGGGCCAAACTGAAACTCAATGATGACCCAAATACACACATATTGAATCTTTTTGTTGAGATGCAAACTGTTTTTCCAACCTTTATTTATACTCGAGAGATTATTGAGGGGTCTTATTTAGATGACATCAAGTCAATAACAAAAATAAAGACAACAACAAAGAGATATAACAACAGAGAAAAGTTAGATAGAGTTGGATAATTAAATGCAGATGCGTAAAAGGCCTTAAAACTTTGCAGGCAAGATAATTTGATAGATAAATTCATTTAAATTAGATGTCCTACATATTTAAAGAGCATTTTTTTACCTCACAAAAATAAAACAGCATAAACATTCATTTATTTAATGATTTATTTTTAATTCATTTTATTTACTGGAAAGATGTAGCAGGCCAAATCAAACCTTATGTGAGACCAACTTTGTGCAGCTCAATATCTAGTTTCTTCCTATTAAGGAATGTAATCTGTCTTTATATAACTTACCTTTGTCATGAATGCTAATTCAATTTGTAAAAGAAAATCTAATAACTTTAAATATCTTCTCCTGCACTCAACATGCATGCATACCTTTAGAGGGCATTATAACCTAAGATTACAGAGAGAGGCCATTAAGCAAAAAAGAAACATTTATCATTGTAATGTACACTTAGAAAGACACATGTTGTTGAAATATGAGCATTTACAAGGTAAATGTGTATGTGTGTGTGTGTATGCGAGGTTGGATTAATTGCTTATTCAAAATGAGGAGATGTCAAACCAGTGACCTGACTCATCATGTGTTGTGTTTACTTGTTGTTGTTGTTTTTTGCATTATTCTGTTGATTTAGCTGTTAATTACAGTACAGCACACTAATTCATTTTGTGCATAAAACAGTGTCTTTGTGTGTGTACATGTGTGTGTGATCATGCATAAGTGTATAACTTACATCACTGAGAAGATTGAAGGCCTCAGTCAGAGCTATGTCTAACATACCAATGCCTTGAGCAAACAGCTTGTCGAGGTGCTCCCGGAAATGCTGGGAAAATAAAAATTTGGGGAGGAAACACTATGGTTACATTGACAAGAAGCCAAAACACAGAGGGAGACAGAAATGGAGGTCATTATTGACTATTATGGAGAAAAAAAAAAGGCGAACACAGGGGATAGCGGCAGTACAAACGATAAAAATGCATAGATATTGATTTAATTTACTCATAACACAGAGAAACATCATATTTCACTGAACTTGATTTACCATCATTTGTGGGTGAACGGAGATTGCACCAATGGTCTAATAGGCTCTTTAACTCAGCCCTGAGCCAGTTTTTGCTGTAAACTGCCACATTATCTTGGAGTGAAATGTCACATACTGAAAGAACTAAAATGACCTGTTTCCCCCCCGCCTCCTCTTTGCTGAGAACCATTCAGTCTAGTGTATATGCAAATGTGTGTGCCTGATCATGTCACATGATGGTGCCACACAGGGTACATTATCTCTGTGGCAATTAATGCTGAGTTTAATGCCGTCAACAACCTAACAGGTGTCATGTGGATGTCTCATTATTTGCAACAGCCCGGAGGAGAAGCCCACTCACACACACACATGCACACAGATGGACAAAGCCTATTATCCAGTTCAATCTATTTTTAGCTATTTAGATCCAGTTGTTGGCATTTTCGAAACATTTCCTGTTGACTTTAGCTCTCTCCATCTACCTGCAAAACATTTCCACCTAAGGAGGTGAGCAATCCTCTTACATACTGCCATATTAGCAGTGTTGACAGAGGTATTACACACAACATATGACCGTGTCTCTCACTATTTAGGGTCTGAGAGACCTACCCATGTGTGTCCTCATCTTTCCCAGCCTCTTATTCTTGTAGCCTTTCCCTTACACCCAATCTACATTCATCCCCTTGAGTCTTCTGCTCCTTACTGATGGGAGGAGAAAAATCTCTCAACACAGGGGGCCCAAGCAGTGTAAGCTTGCTCACTTGGGAGCAAATGCACCCAAACAACACACAGACACAGGCACCATAAGCATCAGCAGCATAGAAGAAAATATGTGCACAAAAACAGCCTCCAGCGTCCCTAACAACACCCCCATATGGCAAAAAGACACAACCTTTCGTTTGATGTGGATAAAAAGGTTAATCGGCTCCAACAAAAGGCTGTACCCTGGAGCACAGCAAACTTTACCCACTGCATGTGTGTGAGTGTGTGTGTGTGTATGTCTGTGTATGATCGAAGTGATTTGTCTCAGCACAGCGGGCTATGCTCAATCCCTAGTGCAGCAGTGTTCTTAAGTGGCAGATTTAGAAAGTACATGTGTGCAGGCAATGCTGAAATGTGGCAAGTCTTTTGTGCTTCAATACAAGGCTCTTACATGTACACTGGGCATCAAATTCTTCAACGCTGCAGGCATCTTTTATATTAAAAAATAATCACGATTACACACTTTTTATGGCAAGCTATCGCACAGGTGCAATCTGATAAATACATAAAAAAGAGAGCAGAAAATATACTCTGGGGAGCAGTGATGTGTGCTGATGTGAACTGGTTCCAACATGAAATCAACAGGTATTAGAATGATAAAAAATATAATGTTCAACATGCATTTGAATAACTACCCATGGTTGTGCTGGCATTGGCTGATTTCAAAGTCAGCTTCAGGCCATACTACCATTGTACCACACCATTTCGTCGCTCTGCATTTGGGCAATCAGCCTTCTCTGTGAAACCCTCAACTCAGTGGAATGCCCTACCTGACGAGATAAAGAGCTGCAGCTCCATCAGTACATTTAAAACCAAAAGTCTGCTAAAGGATACTCAGCTCTGTAGCCACTGACATCATGGGTGTATGTTACGTGCTATTATGTGTAACTTTGTATTTTGTATTTTGTATTATGTGTCCTGTGTGTTTTTTTACTTTGTACTGTTTGTTATTGTGCTGTAATGTGTTTTAATTACTGTGGTCCCATTAAACAAATTAATAAATAAATAAGCCCTGTTGTTGCATCCATTTAAAATCTGGAAAGACGGCTTGGTTAAGACTGTGCTAATTTGGTTAAAAAAATAAGAGAATTTAGGACTCAAACCCTTTAAATACAATAAGTGAAAATATTAAAATAATATACCTACATACATGTCTAATACTGTTTAAACCAGATTCAGACAGTTCTAATCTAGATATTAATGATGGTTGAGCTGTAAATGAACCATTTATTCTGTCTGAATGCACTCACCTTAACAAAATTCCAACAAAAGATTGAGACTCACATTTCAGAGGACTTCCTAACAACAATTAGCTGTAAATTATGTGGAAAATCATGAGTGCTTCCATTTAGAGCTTTAAATAGCCTGGAACTTTTGTATATGTGAGTAATAATTAGACAGGATAGATTTCACTTTTACATGCCCGCTGACAAGTCGCATTAGATAAATAACTATTCACAGTAATATATTCAAATTAATGTCTGTGCCATGGAAGTTTGACATCAGGTATTTTCAGCATGACCCAGTTGAAGTTTGGGTATGAAATAACAGATTCTGGAAAGACAGATCTGTAAGTTTAAGTCACTTTCTTCCCCCCAGCTGAAGTAAAAGACATTAGCCTTATCTACTGGCACAGATTGTCTTCCCCTCTTAGCTGGCTGACTCACACAACATTAAACTACCATCTGGAATTAAACACATAATGCTAATCCATATGCATAAGTGTACACTCACTTAGAAATAAACATAAATTAACTTAAACACCAACAGGCACACAAACAGATATGAATACACATGGAACGCTAAAGTATTATAGTATATAGAAAGTAGTCCATGCATTTGCTTGTAAACAGCTGCGTCCTCGAGGTTTGTCCTGAACTAGAAGTAATAGAGGTTACTGAATTTAATTCATTTATCATTTGAATGATGAACTATGGATGAATTTAGAAGAGTTTGAATTTTTAGACTGCACCTGGAGCTAGAGCCTATACTGCAGGCAATAGAGAGCAGCATAGGCTCAGAGATGAATGAGAATCATGCCATAGTAATAGCAGGACTCTCACATGTGACATCTTGTTGAAAACGTCTTATATGAACAGTCCAGTAAGTATACTTACACATTAACACAGTTGAACGTGCAAACATTCACTGCCCTAATTTAAATCTGATTTTGCACAACTTCCCTCAGAGCCACAAAAGGTTTTATACACAGTAGTATTTCTTTGTGACTTTCTGACTGATGTGTAAAATCAGTGGAGTTCTCCTTTAAGGACACCAGCCACCGAGCCCTGTCCCTACTCTCTCTTACCTGACATCTGGAAATCACTTTCAGAGTGTCACCACTCACACCACCCTGCTCAGAGACACTTTCATTGCAGGCGTAACAGGTCATGCACACACCCTCGCTCACACACATGGGAAGTGAGGTGCAATACTTGCTGTACCATACCTTTACTGATATGCCAGTGACTTCTTTTCATATTGTTTTTAAATTTAGACTGCCTCGGTATAATAATTTTATTGTGCAGATCCCTACGGTTCCTATATAACAATAAATAATACGCTGTCAACTTCAAATTACTTTTTACTGTTACAAATCACTTGCAGATGCATTCTTTTTACATATTGTCCTTCTAGTAGACCTGAATTAGAGCCTCCAATGCAAGAAAAACATCACTGATATCTAATTAACTGTAACAGGAGAAAACAATAAGAGATGAAGAAAGAAAGACTTACATCTTTGTTGGTGACATCTGCTTGGACCAGAGTTCCATTTAGGCACGGCTCCACATAATGTAATTCCTCATTGTACTGAAAGAATACACAAGGTTAATTAACATCATCATTTTTGGCACTCTACTGTATATAGAAATGTTAAATCTAATGTTTAAAAATATAAAACGTGAAGATGTTAGAAACTTCGCTCATCTTGATGAAAAGCGCACACACATATACACACATTGCACAGTACACAATGTAACCAGTGCCTGCCATTCTGTGATAATACTCACCATTTAATGCATGAGTATGAGTTAGACTTCAAAGTCCAAGCAAGAGAATGGAAGTGTGTTCTTCTAAAGCCAGCAATTTTGCCCAAATATGTGTATGTACAGTGCATACACGCGTTGACGGACACACACAGATGCATATGCACAAACCTCAATGTATAAGATAGACTTTCACTCTCACTGCAGATATTTTCGACAGAGTCCATAACAAATTTTACAAAACTGTCTTCTATGGAGAAAGCCCTTCATGTATAGAGAAAGTAACACAAAATAAAAGAAGAAAGAATAAACAGATGAGTCAAAATGACACATTGGGTAAAGCAATATGTTTTCACCTGATTGTCCAAATCCTCCTTTTCTTTATTTTTCAAAAGAATAATTTTCAAAATAAGATGATTAGGATATCAAATGATAATGAAGCCTTTGTTCTGTAGAGAAAAAGGATGGAGGCTGGCAAAGTGACTAGCAACGTTTTGATGTGAAATGGCATCAGACACACACATGTGCAAGTGCATGGTCACGTACACACACATACACACTTCATCAGCCTGAGATGCGATAACAGTGGTGGGGTGCCCGAGGCGGGATCCAATCAGAACTGTCTCTTTTGCAATTCAAATCTTCATTCAGCTGACTGCTAATTGGTTGTGAGCGTGACAGGAGAGAAAGCTGATTCGTTCCGGCATTTCCTCTGATCTAAGGACGCAGGGATCTGGGCCTGTGTGTTAGTGTGTGTGTGTGTGTGTGTGTGTGTGTGTGTGTGTGTGTGTCTAAAAAAAACAGAGGCTAAGTAGTTTATGTACCCTCTTCACAGTTATATGAACATTTGTTTGGACTTACAGCAATGATGTTAAAAAAGTCATCATCTCCAAGAGTGTCCAATATGGAGGAGACAGTCTGCCTGGCGATGGTCAGCCTGAGGCCTTTCATACTGCCACTGACATCCACCAGGATGACCACGTCCTTCGGAGAGGTGGCAGCCTGGATGTACCATTTCCGGTTACGACAGTCAAAAGCTATGACTCCGTGTTCATCTGGTTTCCACTTGATCCCTTGAAGACAGAGAGTCAGCATCCGAGTCAAATACAAACAAGATACTGCAATAGTGCTAGAGCTGCATAAATTTTGTGAAAGGAAAACAAACTGTTACTTTGGCTGAAAGAGGAAAAAGGGGGCCAGGAAATCTGTTCTTCAAGCCCTGAAGGCTTGCTGCCAAAGCACACTGCTTTTTCTGTCACAACAGAATTTCTCTAAAACATTCATCATCTGCTTTTGAAAACTTCCTCTGCCTCCAACTATGCTATTTTTAGAGACTCAGTTCACCTGAATTACATTTTTCTCGTTTCTAGTGCTATCTGGCCATGCACATAGAGATTTGAGATTTCTGCTGCCACCCTAGTACAGTAAAAGTGAAGGTAGTCCTCAGAGCACAGAAAGATTCAACGGCAACATCCCTTTCTCGAAACTATTCCCATGTGAAAATTGAACTGAATAATCCACAGAACACACTGTTTTTGTAGGAACAGTTTTTTTTTCTAATTCTAATTCTGGTGAATGTTACAGACCAGAATAGAATAAACTTAGTTGCAGTAATGACTTTGGAGGCTTTCAGGTCATAAAAATAACAATGGACAGTGAAGGAGGCCTTTTGATAGTCAGAGCTGCGAAGAATATCGAGTATATATCAGATATAGACTGGGTTGAAGCGTGATATTCAAAAGGCATCATTAAAATACTTGTATGCAAGTTCAAGAGGTCAAAAGATAAAAATAGGAAAGAAAAGAAGAGATAAAGAAGAAGAAGAAAGAAGATGTCCTCATATTATGTACCTCATAGGATATATATTCATCAATTCCATTCAGTAAGTTACTTTTCTTAATTATGCTACTTATTATTCATTCCACTTCACCTGAAAATATTAATATTACCCATCTTCTTCACCCACTCACTAATCTCCACAGACTCTCTCACTTGTCTCTCTTTACCCCCCTCTCCCGTCTTCTATCTACTCTCCCCCCGCCTCTTCACTCTCACCCTGTTAGCCTCCAGTCTCTAGCTGTCAGTCACTGAAGATTCCCACATACCCCTCGTTCTGCTTTAGGGAGACAGCAACTTAATTACAAACACACACACGTACGCACACCTACACACAACCAAATACACATCCACCCTCACAAACAACCACACACTTACCTGGGTACTGCCTGAAAAAGCCTTTGGCACTGCCAAAGTATTGCCATATGAGTGATGGGTCTCTCTCAAAGTTATCCACAAACACTTTATTCAAGGCCTCGGACCAGTACACTCCGTTGACAATCGCAGAGTCTATGGTTTGAAGGGCAAAACAAAGAGAGACAAAGATAAGTATGGAGCGGCGAGGAAAAAAAAAAAGGTTAACTTTGCTTTACAGTCCAGGAGTTTGGAACAAGCATTCTGAAGTGCCAGCTCAAACACTCATATTGTATCATACACTGCACATCCACAGAGCACTATCAGGACCTCTTCATTGCACAGGGAGAAGTGGAAAAGTGGAAAACATGTAATTTCTGTTAAATCACTAGATCAGGTAAAGTACATATTATTTATGGCCTGCTAGGATTTGGCTTTTTTGGTTGACATAACACAGCATTTGAACTTTAAGGACATAACTGCTGGTGTTACATATTTGTAGATGTGACACAAAATATTACTTTAAACTGAAATGTTAACATTGCATTACTCATAATAAGTCCTGTTTAGAATGAACATAACACCTTATGCAAGTTGAACGTATTTCATACAATTTATTCTTTATTCTTTGTTAAAAAAAATGAAAAGTGCATTTCTATGTAACTTTTATTGGTATTTTTTCATTTATTAAATGTTAGTGTTGGCCCCGGGCATCTTCACATTGTGAAATCTGGCACTCTTTTAAAAAAGTTTGGACACCTCTGCTCTAGATAGTTTCAAGCTCTTTCTCTAGCTCGAATGCAGTTTCTGCATTCTGGCTACAGCAACTGCACTGTGACTCAGTAATATGAGTCAGTGTTGTCGTCAAGACCACAGAAAGCAAGACCAAGAATAGAGTGTATCAAGACTGAGTCAAGACCGGGACTTTAGGGGGTCGAGACCAAGTCAAGAACAAGACCAAGGCAAAGAGAGACTGAGTCAAGACCACAACTAGACAGTATGTAGTCTACTTAGGTAGCTAACATGTAGATACTACTACTGCTGCTACTTCAGCACCACAGACAGCGATACACAGCACAGCTAGGTTACTCAAACTTCAGAGCCACGATCAGAGTCGTACATTCTCACTTGTACAAACCTCAGTCAGATAAAGGATCTCTGCCTGTGCACAACTAATAGTTTAGTAGCTGCTGGTTCGGTTAACAATGAGCTACTTTTAAATCATATATTTTAATGCATTTAATTGGTAATTCATTTATTATATTGGTTGACATAGATATATAACATAGTAATACATATTGATAGACAGACAGACATACACCTAGTGTAACAGAGATACTATATTTTATTCCTATAAGCTATGATTTTAAAACACATTATTAAAATGAACTAGAAAGCTGGAAGAACACATTTTGCTAGCAAACTGCAGTATGCTTTTGCATTTCTTAAGCATTATTATTATGTAAGTTCTATGGCAATCATTTTGGAGGTAAAAAATCTGCCAAGAAAATGAAGTTATTACAGCCTTTGCATAAATTATACAGTTGCTTCAACTTCACTGTTTCTTAGACTGCTCTGTGCCTTTGTAGGTCAGTATTACTGTGTGTCTGCATGTATGCTCATGTGAGTCTACACACTACGAATATAGCTTTTGCCTGTCCAAACTAATTGTGGTATATGGTGGGACATATTCAATTATTGGAGATTCTTTTCAATTTAAAGGCTGAGAAAACCATGAATGTAACTGTGCCTAGTGACCAGACACCTGAGCCTATCACAGCTGCTTAGTATCAGAAGGCTGCTTGGTTCAAAGGCAGGTAAGATGGAAGTGGAAAAGGATGAACAGACAGACAGACAAAATCATACAGTAAGACACACAGACAAAAGCCTTTAGAGAGAGAGAAAGAAAGGAAATCCAGGAAGACAGACAAAACTGCAAGCAGATATTACTAGGAGACAGCCAGACAGACAAGTAACTAATGGACAGAGAGAAAGACATGTAGATAACAGATTTTCCATTATCTCCGATGCTGGCAACATTGTTCTGCTGTCAACAGTCATGCCAATAAGCCATGATTGAATTAGTCTTCTGGAAGCTAGCACACTAAAGCCCTCTCTTGATAGTAAACACCCATCCACCTCTACGAAGTGGAGTGGAGAGGAGGCTGGATTTGATCCAGACTCCATTTACACAACAATACAGTCACTTCTGGTGCAGTTTGAGTGTCTATTACAATCTGAACTCGTAATGATGAGAGAGAGAGAGAACGGGCTCTACTTTCCCCCTAAGCTGTCATTTAAATTCACCTCAACTAATGCACTCCTTAATTCAATCTGATCAAAGAGGCTCCCATGATTCGAAATATTCACATGCACGTGTACATAGATTAAAAATATGTAGGTTTACTGCTGCCCCATTCAACTTCACTTTATTAGGTTACTTATGATGATTAGGGAGGAGGGTTTTAACAGGAGCGAGTGGAGAAGCATGAGTTAGGAACAGGACATAAGTGAGAAAGGATAGATGTGTGTACGAGCACATGTGGACACGTCAATGTGAACATGAGTATAAAGAGAAGTCTATGGACATTAAAGTGTATCGACCTGCTGTTAAGTGTAAACGCGTTCACTGCATCCATGGTACATGTTCCTGTCATTGCACCCTCATGAAGTATGATGGTGTGGGCTGTGTTTTGTTTGCGATGTGAGTTTGGAAGATGGATGTCTGATGTGGTGTGTTCCTCCTGTGATTAATCTCCAGGAGCATGCAGCTCTCTGCTATCATGGACTTAACCTCTAATTCATCATTCCTGCCACAAAAACAGCTATGAAGTGCACAAACACTACAGCCAGCTCTTCAGCACCATAAAAAAAAAAAGAAAACGTTCAGAGGACAGTGACCTGCTATGATGCACGTGGAAGGTACAGCCATATTTAGAGCCTCTTCCTTTATTACAATGACGTCAATCAGATACATGCAGACTCAGATTAAAGGGAAATTTCTCTGTAACTTGGTACCACAACATAACTTTATATAACTTGATTGTATTATTATAAGTCAGTGTGCAGTGTTTTGGCATCTGATAAGGTTTTAAATCAGTGGATGTGTTGCTAAAACGGGACTTCCTGGATCATATTTCCCCACACAAATGGTGGCTCTTGTGTTGTATTTAGCACAGTGCTATTTTGAGTCTGAACACCTGCTAATTTCTTGGTTGAAAGCAGGGGATTTATAACATTTAAAACATGTCAGTGCTTGAGCAAACATAAGAGAGACATTAAGATTATTTTGTCACGATACTAATAATATAGTAATAATAGAAATACAGATTTACAAATTCACTCTAAAGGTTAGCATTTTAAAAATGTTTCCAAAAGTTTTAAAGAATCGTTCACAAACGATTTCTTTCCCCGAAGCCAAGCCTTTTCAGAATCATTTTGCAGAACTTGGCCCACCAATGAGCTCCCTGCAGTCCCAATACATCCACGTTATCACTACCAGTGAACAAAGCCTGCAGATCTAAACCTCCTAAAGCTGTGGGTGTGTGTGTTTGCAGTTCCACACATTTGCCTGTGAATTAAATCAAAATTACTCTCCCTCTCCCTGTATCGCTCTGCCAGCCTCACTCTCCTAGCTCTTTCATTCAATTTCTTTCCATTTCATTCTCTCCCTCCTGCCACTTTCACTTGCTTTTTTTCTTTTTTCCACCTAGCGGTAATTAATCTGTTGCTCAGACCTTCCATCAGTCTGACTTAACCTACTTTCTTTCTCATTTACTTTCTCTTCCTTTACTCTCTCTCTCCATATAATTTCTTTGCCTCTGGTAGCTGGGTTAAGTCGACATGACATTCACTCTGTCCACTGAGCATACAAGTCCGTGACTTCATTGGTTGGACTTGAATGGATGGTAAATTAGCAGAATGTCTGATTATTTAACTGTTAATTAAGTCAGTGTGTGGCAGGGATGATCCAAAGAGTTACAGTTAATGAACTCAAGTCCTGCTCCTGAAAAGACACCCATGGCACACTGACTGGACTGATGTTCATTCTTAGATCTGGGTTCCCTATGTGCAAATGCAAATTCATGCAATTCAGCAACATATCAGTTCCTGAGAGGCTAAGATGTGTAGACATTTTTTGATGATGGTGCACAGTTATCAGAAATTACAGATGAACATACCTTTGTTGTACATGTTGGTGGGCACCTGGACCACACTGAGACTGAGGTTGACTGACAGGTTGTTGAAGTGATCATTGGGTTGCAGGATGAATTCTCCTCCCAACTCTACGCTGTTACCCACCTCGTCCACCTCATTGATCAACACTGCATTGAAGTATTCATACTGAAAGAGACGAAGAGAAGACAGAACGAGAGTGAGCGATGAGATTCCACATACAATTAAATCTGTATTCTTCATTCAGAATCATGTTTCTCAGTGTCAATATGTTCCACTTGCTGAATTGTGTTATCGCGAAATAGAATGACTGGGTCACTCAAGTGCTGAGTCAGGAGTAGATTGAGAACTGAGGTAACCTGAAGCCCTGGATCATCCCTGACGTGCATGTTGTTACAGTGGAAAGCTGCTGAGTTGACAAATCTTTCCTCAAGCTCTAACACTCCCTTCCTAGCTAGATTCTTCATGTGATGCTCTGCTTCTACTGTATTTTTAGTACTGTGCATACTGGGGAGACTATTAATAAATCATAGAGCTAGATAAATATAGAGCACATGGCTGCCTGCATCCCAAAGGCTCTAAAGTCTGAGTAACCACACAGAGGCACAGCCTGCAAAGCTGATGCAGAACCAGCGACAACAAAGAGATGAAGATACTCATATGAGTAAAATGGAAATGTGACATTTTAGAATAAAAACCAAAAGGCGTGTATGTTTACATGAAATGAACTACACGTGCGTACTTAACAGTATGTAAATTTGAGCTATTATGACATTTCAAGACGTTTCATCTATCTTTTTATCTGCAAATCTTTTTTCAGTTTAGTCATGAATGTTGTAGAGAAATTGCTGAAGTCAAAGGTCAACGGTGATGTCAGGAGGGAAGAAAGCATTCAGGAGCCTCTGATGTCTTATGCTGTAAAGATTATTGACGCTTGGCCAAAGAGAATTAGAGACACTCAAAGTACATCAGAAGGGCATGAGTTGGTCTCACATTCTCCCGGACTCATGCTGGTGCTCAGACTTTAAACTACAGATAAGACAACAAATGCTATAGACCCAGAATTAGTAGAGAATGTTTTACCAGGTTACTGTCACCGTCAGCGATTTCTATTCTGGAGACACTGTTATCTGTTTATCTTAATGAAACATCAATGGCAAGCTATCTATTACTGTATGTGTAGGAAGACAACATTAGGTCTCTTCGACCCTGGACACCACAACGTTGAGATAGGCAGGCACCTGCTGTTCTCAAGCAATTGCTGCTTAAATAAAAGTATATTTTACTGTTCTTACTGTCAGTTGCAATGGCTGCAGCAGCCATTCAATCCCTTGCGGTGAAAGGGGTGATTGCATGGCTTAAGGCCACATTGATTGAAGTCCAAGTAAAGGCTGAATCGTGGGCACAGAAAACTGCATAGAGTACACATTCAAAAGTCACTGTACCTTATCTATTCATCACCAAATCCTGACACCAGCCATTCTTTATTGTGCTACCATTCACCTGGGTAGATGGTTTCTTCTATATGTCTAACTAATCCCACCACCCTCTCTATTCAAGCGACCAGTAACCTTCATTTGGGCTAAGTCTTCCCAGTTCCTCCTGAAGGGAACACCATCATCTCCTCAGCCTCGTGCAAAACACAGATAAAGCCATCAATTAGGCTGGCAAACGCAATGCCTATCGGTGTAATTAATCAGCCCTGATTAGGCTTATTAGCCTTTTATCAAGGGGAACACTGTCATTTCAAGGTGAGCACAGTGTTGCATATTTCTGCCAATATTTCCCCTCTTCTCTTTCACCTTGCTCTCTCAACAACTGTGTGTACACAAAACCTACAATGTGTTTTTCAAAAGGAATATACTCTTACTTTCTGTGCGAGAAGTGACAAAGAAACAATATACTGTATTGTAAAAATGAGCGAGCTGGGAAGGCCAAAGGGTAGTGAGAGTCAAAAGACAAACACATGCCAACCTTCCGGACAATGGCAGTCAGTATAGGGCACAGGTTTCTTCAGCATCAGCATTTAGCTCAGTACATGACATTAGTATGCAACTCGCTTTTGGGTCTTGACCCACCAGTTGTGAAAATCTGATGTACATTGACCTTTACAATGTTTCGGATACCAGCCATTTTCAACAGTCAATAAAGTACCTATGCTTTTCTCCAGCAAAACTGAGTGAACAGAATCCAAATGAGTTGACTTTGACAAGGACTTTTTTATTTGAGTTTTGCTATGTTGCTTTGGAGAAAACATTCAACCTTGAGCTTTTGAGGATAGACAGAAAGATTAACAACCAAGTAAGTGAGAGGAAACTTTAAAAATGGCTACTTTACTACAGGCTAACTTTTGATAAGGATTATATTAATAATAATTGTATAAG
Source organism: Larimichthys crocea (assembly GCF_000972845.2). Taxonomy (NCBI): domain Eukaryota; kingdom Metazoa; phylum Chordata; class Actinopteri; family Sciaenidae; genus Larimichthys; species Larimichthys crocea. Next base: position 14,630,900 of record NC_040025.1, read on the forward strand.
GGTAATTGTATTTAGGGTAAAAAAACAACAAACAGAAAGCAACAAAATGGGAAAAAAAACATCAACATAAAAGCATTACAGTACAGTACAGACAAAAGAGGTAAGCACATGAAAGCAAGAAGACAGAGGAGAAGAAAGGACAAAGGATAGATGACAGTCACAGGACAGGACAATAGCATAAGAGGACATGCAAGGATTATATAATATGATACAATACAATAAGACAGGACAGAATAGGAAACGTAAAAATGTAACTGGATATGACAGAACTGGACAAAAGGAAAGGGCAGTACCGGGAACAAGAGAATATGAAGAGCCAAGAAAAATGATCAAACAGCTGTATCAGCTGTGTACGTGACATATTTGGTTACATTAATGTAGCTATAATCAATATTTTGATATCAACAACAGATTATATGAGTACTTGTATGTGAAAAGGTAATATTTATCGGAATTAACCCTAAAAAAAAAAACTTGAGCTATGAGTCCAGTTCCAAACACCAAAGTTAACGACTAGCTAATGAATTGGTGAATGTATTAAAGTATTTAGCCACTAAAGAGCAAGATATTTCCGAGCGCTAAAAGGGAATTGAATGCTAAAATTACTCTATCAGCTGAATGTGGAAAAAGACAACTAAATGTTGGCTATATCAGCTTTAAAGAGGATAATATGTGTTGTGTTCACAGCTTTGTTTCACTGAGCCTAATATCAGATGCAATTTTTGTTATATATGCAATTATTGTTATGCAATTTTTGTTATATTATTATATTATATATTAAATAAGTACCTTGAGGTCTTGTCTGCGTTTGAACTGTGATCAGAAAACTGTTGCCACTGACATGAGAGACTGTCCCCTGACATAAAACTCGGGTGAGGTTGCAGGATTCATGACCTTCAGGCAGTGGAAAACTCTGGCAGAGTTTCTTAATGCAGAGAACTGCTTACGTGTCCAATTCACCGATCTCGTCCCTGCTATGCAGCTGACCTCTCTTCCTCTGGCAACCATGTCTTTATTTCCTGCCAAAACAGGGCCATAGTGTCCACAGACAGCCTTAATTACACCTGATTATCACCCTTGCAACCTCTCCAGGTCACTTTGAGTATGTTGTTCTCCAGTTCCAAGATATTCATTTAAAACACAAATGCAAATAATGATTCTCTGAACAATACTTTCACCTGAAACTGTGCCCTTTATTTTCTTGTTCTGATATTTATGATTGCTCAATTAGCTTTAATATTTAACTCACTGTTTTTTTGGTACATTAAAAAAAAAACATTCTTTTCAAATGATTGAAATCATCTGTGATGGTTCATTCATTGAACAAGCTCCCTGTAAATGGCATGATGAGCAAAATGGAGTGTGTTGCATTTCTGTTGTTCATTGTAATGTGTGCTTTAAGACAAGTCATTCTTACGTGTTGTAGTCAAATAATAAGAGCAAAAGGGTTAAAAAGTTTATTTAGAAGATTTTATTTTTAACAGTTGCGTCACCGCTGATATCACTTCCTGACAGGTCAAGTGTGTTAGTTCTTTTCTCCTTGCGAGGCAGACATGCTCTGAAGCTATCCTAGCCATCCGCTGAGAAATGTTAAAAACAATAAATAGCGATAGCTGCTAGAATATATATATTTTATTTGTTAGTAAAAGGGGACATTTTGTCTATGTTATTTACACATTTAAAAACGTTCTGCTGATGATGAATACAGTCATTCATTGTGCCTGTAACTATGCTAATTCACGTTTTATGTTATTGAAAGTGCAATATTTGTTGTATTTACAGTTTTCACCAAATGTCATTGAAGACTGCTGAGTAAACGGTCAACTCCACCACGACTCAGGTTTTCATTGGACTCGGTTTAACTTGGTGTTGAAACAGAGTTGCTACACTCTGAGTGAGAACACTACATGGAGCTATAAGGATCTGTAAAAAGACTTTTTCATGAGTCATGCATCCGATGTTGTCTGACTTGTTTGTTGGCAAACGCAATAACAGTCTGTGCAAGGGGACTCATAAAGCAAATGACAAATACTTCACAGAGAACTAAAATTTGACCTCAAACTAAAATCTTGAGTGGCTGAAGCCAAAATGAGGGTACTTAAAAAAATTGGAGCTTAGTTTACACAAACACACACACACTCACACACCTGCAGCTGACCAGACCCCATTACGTCTTCTCTCTGTTCTCTTTCTGCCATTGTCTTGTTAGTAGCTGTTCTATCATTCACACTCTCACTTACTCGGTCTCTCCCTCCCGACCTGATTTATCCCTTTTCTTTTTCTGGCTCAGCCTGTTTCCTTCTACCCATTGTTCCCTCGCTGTATGCAATTCTCATCAAGCTCCTCGCTACACTGTCTCATCGCAGTATTCATCTTAAATGTGCTCTCTTATACATACAGTTCTCATTGGCAAGTTTGGCTACTATCGACAGTATCTGTGAGACCATTGTTGCGATAGCCAGGTTATCTCTGTCTGGTCCACTTTTTTTATCTGTTTGTCTCTCCCATCTCACTAACTGAGCTTCATTTTTTCTCTGTCTATGCAATAGAATTCTTAAATTTCTAGAAACTGTTGCTGTTGCTGAAACTGTACATGCACATACAGTTATTGGGCAGACACATATGGACACACTCACCCATAAAGTATACATTTTTATAGTGGGAGTTACTAACTCAGGATCCAAGACAGAAAACAACAGTTACTAAAGACTCGATTCATAGAAACAGTTGAGACTGCACAGATGTCTGGCTTTATACCCCTCTGTAAGATAAAAGACAATGTCACCACAGGCATTTGCTGTTAAAAGTGAGAGTACTGAAAGAGAGTATAAAGTCAAGTAAAAAAAAAAGTTAAACAAACAACAGTTAATGAGTTTGTTAATAGACTTATTTAAATTCACAGCATGTGGGCTTTAATTTTGATTAAAATTGCGCCCATCAGCTTTTGAGTTTCACTAGTGTGGGAGTGAGCGTGGGTGTGAATGGAGGCCGCAGCAAAATGGGTATGTGTATGCGTGTGGATCTGTGCATGCTCCCGAACATCAACTGAGGCTGTGTGTGTACAGTTAGTGTGGAAATGTGTGTCCAAGTGTGGGTGTATGTGTTGAGTAAGTCAATTATGCCATTCCAGCATTACAGTGAAGGAGAGCCCAGTGCCACTAATGCAGTCCCCGATCATGGTGTTAACAACCTGATCTTTAACGCTACAGTGCATTACGCGGAGAGATTGCACATGTTCTACCAGCACCCACTCAGTGTGGTACAAAGAGAGAGGGAGAGGATGACAAGGGGTTACTGGAGATAAACAGTGAAGCAAATTCAGTTTCCTGTTTCAAAGCTTAAAGAATGGATAGATCTAAGATTAAGATGTTATATCTATCAAGTTAGCACAATACACTAAGCAGATTAATTTATTATAAATTAGAATTCATTATCGTATCATCAGTTCTCTGCTGTCTTTCAATTCTGATTGTTTGTGCCCTGCAGTCCTATTTTTTTCTTTTTTTTAAAGTCTGTAAGTAAGTGAAGAAGAGTGAAAAAACATGAAGAAATTTCAATTCACACAGTAATTACATAGAAGTATTTAAAAAAAAAGCAGAATTCACAAAAGAAGCTCATAAGTATTTATACATTTTCCTTCATCTCTTCTTTGATGATTGATTGATGATCTGATTGACCATTTCAGTTTTCAAGTAAAAATGCCAACATTTGCTAATTTCAGATCAAAATATAAAAATGTTTTTCAGAAATAACAATAAACAAAACATTGCATTCCAGCACAGTACCTTACACTGCAGATCCAACTATATATATATATATATAACACTACAGTATCCTTTCCCACTTTGCTGTCATACTCGTGCATCAGCTGTATGTTTGCTCCTTCTCGCGCTGCAGAAATAAAATAAACAAACGCCTCTTATGGGCTAAGAGAAATCACATAATTCAATCTACAAAAGCTAGTAAAAGTTTTCTTTTACTTATTTAAGTGAAGCAATTCACAAATTGAAAGACATCAGATAATCACAAAATAACAATTACGGTCTAATCTCATTAGGTTTTTTAATCATTTGTATTTATTTATCAGGCTTTCCACTAATAGTTTTCTTGTATTCATTAAAATAATTTACAGTTATATATCTATATATTTCCGTGGACATGCACAATGTTTTCTACAGACTTGACAGAAACATTTTGTAAATGCTGAGTGAGACTTAGAGCAGGAAGATATTATACAGTGAGGCACACACTTGGCACTGCTATTTCCCCACAATTATTGAGTTGAGTGGCTTTTAGCAATGTTATTAGTTTTAGTTGCTGGAGTGTAACTCATTTATTGTATCCTTCTTTTTAAGCATTTGTGTAATATTTTAAAATGATTAAATTATAGTGGCAAAAATGTGTCCGTCAAAAAGACACACTTGTTCATATTATATTAAAAGCATAAAGTAAGGAGTTTCATCTAACTTAAACAATAATTTTACTGTATAAGAATGCCTTTACTGTCATTGCACCATGAACAATGACATTTTTTCTGTAATAAAACATCAACACTCCACATATTCACACAAACATTCACCCACTCATAGATAAATAATAAAAGGGGATTATAAAAGTCAGCAATAAAACGAAGGATATATACAATGCTGCTATTGCACATGGTTCTTAAATGTTATTGCACCTTGAAGATATTATTACACATTATACAGAGATATAGAATATACACAGATGTATTGCATCCCTCACTAAGTCGAGCACCTAGCTGAGCCTACGTGTATCCAGTCATGCACATACAGTATTGTATGTAAGTGTTTGACCCACATGCACATACTCGTGCATGGATAAAACCACTCCTGTTGATTTTAAGAAATACTCTTGCTGCAAAGAGCACAACAGTGAGTCAACAGCCTCAAGGGAAGAAGAGAGAGAGAGTGAGACAGAGAGGAGACCACATGTGAAGCGGGAGTTTGACCGTGACGCTCCACCCTCTGGTGTTCACTTTTAACTTTCATCTCCACTTCGACTCTCCTCTTTTATTCACCCACATCCCTACTCTCTTTCTTCACGGTTGGGAAAGGGAGTAGACACAGTGTGGAAATGTGACTGGAAAACAACCAGGGGGCATGGATACAGGTAATCAGTGGGTAAACAAGACAGGCAGATTGAGTAAATAACTTGGAGGAAAGGCCAAGAAGGGGGTTCATATGCTGTGCTTAAAATCCTTCTGCACGCGTCTTATAGTTTGTGCTCACCCACTCTGAAAGAAACAGAGCAGCCACGTGAGGATAAAATGCTTATTACACACAGGGGTGTGTACTGTATGTATGTGTGTGTGAGAGAGACAAATTATTATGAACTATAATCAAAGCAGTAGTTGTATTACAAGTAACGCTCTGTTCAACAAGTTAAATGTTTTTTTTTATGTAAGCAGCCAATATTCTCTGTCCAAAGGAATCTAATACTCAACACCGAATTGTGAAGACACTCAGGGAAGTCATGTGACTGCTCTTAACTTCTCCTTCAGTTGTTCTTGGCAGAACTTCTGTGTGGTATACATATACAACACAGAAGAAACAATAGCTCTGATTGTTAGCTGTATGCAGCAAGATGGATCATAAATCTTTGATAACCAGGTTCAAATTCAGTTGTCTGCCCACACTACTGTACTTTTCTGGAAAATATAGTGTTATTAGTTAAGGTTTACTGCATGTTACATCATTGAAAAATAAGCTAGCCACAAAAATAGATTATTTTTTTAACCTTTCATTGATAAAAAAAATAATAATATAAGCACTATAATATAAGCTTTGAAACAATAAAATGACAAGCAAGAGAGGACAGTCTATGGCAATATGTTTATTTTTTTGATCTGTCAGTTCATAAAAGAACACTCTCTCTTAAAAATGACTTTTAAATGAGCTTTCCAGACGTCAGTGATCAGAGGTAGTACCCTATCTCTCTTTAGGGAACCTTTTTAAACATTACTCTCTGAGATTGTAGACACAGGTACCTTGAAATGCTTTGAGTCTGGAGTTGGCAAGCAGATGAGACATAATATGTGTCTATATACGGAAGAAGTGGTGTGTATGTATGTGTGTGTGTGTGTGTGTGTGTTTGTGCATTATACATTGGACGGACAAGGCCAACTCTTGAACAAATGGCTTAAAAATCCCATCTTTACATCACTGGTCATGCATGTGACAGGACAGTGAAGTGGAGGGTACTCTGGATACACGGGGGCACACACACGGGTCAAATCATTTTTGCCAGTAATAAGATGAGCAAATTGGCAAATCAACAAGCATGTGGCCACCTCTTCACACTATGGTAATACCCTGAAGGGGGTAGGAGAACAAAAGAAAGAGAGAGAGAGAGAGAGAGAGAGAAAGAAAAAGAAAGATTAAGCATTTCTCTCCCACTGCTCCCTTCAGACTGGGGCTACATTTTCAGTCAACATCAGACTTGGCAATTGGCTGTTTGTCTCCAACCTCCAAGGAAGGATTTCATTGGTTGCAGAGGGCATGGGAGACTGCTCTCTGCTTTCCTATTTACAGTACATGAGCATTGCGGGTAAAAGAGCAAGGGAGGAAAATCGCAGCAGATTACCGTGCCAATTTCACATGGAAGCAGAAGAGCTCTGGAAAGGATAGATAAGGAAATTCCTATCAAACTGCTGCCAGCCAAATATGTATCCAATAGCAAAAAAACACACAAACATTTTATAATAAACCCCCGAATAGTGATGGAGGAGGTTTCACCCTACAGCGTAGATGTGGTATTTTTAGCACAGCTGATGATAATTACCATCTATTCACCATGTTCTGCAGTAAAAAGCACTATTAGAAAATGCCACCATCAGAGCAGTGCAGACACAAACACATACACACAGGTGTTTACATACAGCACTCACGAAAATGTACATGCCTATTAATATTTATGCATGTAAACAGCAACAAAAAAAGCTACAGCAGCTACAGCAGTTTGCGATGGCAACTACAGAATGCTTAGCCATTTCATTTTATGCTCAGGCAATTCAAAACAAAAAATTAATGGCTGCGACATAATTTGCCAAGACGTACTGAACAACCTGTTTAACCAAGTATAAATACCAACACACACACACACACACACACTTATATACACCCGGACATAAAGACACTAACATGGATGCAGAACGGTGGCCAAGACAGTCTGTTATTATTACTCTGATGACTGAGCTACTGAAGAAGGGCTCAATTTGTAACGGATGTCAGAACATGATGCGGAACCTCCCTCGTTTGGACAAGGAGTTTATCATGTGACTATCAAGATCTCCCAATACGTGAAATGCTGCATTCCTAAAAATCTGATGTAAGTATTCCTGTCAATCCTTCATGTTCATCAATGACGTTACTTGGTAATCGCTCAAGTCAGCGCAACTTTACAGTACCTGTCAGTCAGACAGACCCTTAGCAGGCTAAACTTGTTTCAGTGGATCAGCAGGCTGGTGATGAGGAGGGAGGCAATGATGAAGGTGGAGAGGATGAGAGTAAACTGGGAGTGTGTGGTAGAAAAACTTGCTGTGTAAAAATCAAAGAGCACATGTTTTCTATTTCCATTCATGTGGTAAAAGTGGTAAAACACATAGAAATGAAGCTCTGTAATGAAGTAACACTGCATCATACACCAAGTGCAGCTGCCATTACATTTATCTCTGATTAAAGCAGATGCTACTACTGTGGTCACACATCATGCCAACAAGCATCTGTCAGGTACAAGTAATTGCCATTATCATGTTCATTTTTCTCATCCTTCATCCCTCTCTCCTTCCTTTCATCTTCTACTTTTGTTCTCATTTTTCATTCCTAATTTCTTGGTACACTAAACACATAATACTGTTGTGCTGATATAATATGTCTCTATATGTATAGAGGTATTTTGACCTAGACATTGTGAAACTCTATATTAGAGTATAGCTATCAGCCATTATCAGCTCTGTAGCTGTGTCATGAAAACTGAAATAAAGGGACACACACTTTGCTGGGCTAATCTTATCGCCAGCAAGTAATTACTGGTATAAAACACGGCTGTGAGTCCGCACAGTGTTACTGCCCCTTGAGCAGCATATGAAAACACAAACACACATGACGAAGACAAGAACGCATCTATGAAAGCAGTTTTGTTTACATGCAAAACTGTGCACCAACAACACACAATCACAAGTACAATCGAAATATACAGCATACACCCCCCTACAAAACCTGTACAGGAAGCCATATATTTATGTGTCCCACTTTTCCTGGCAGTTTGGAACAGGCAAAATCTCACAACTTACTCTTCAGTAATAAATACACTGTTGTTGTTTTTACCGTGTGTGTTAAATTGCATTACATTTCTTAAAACCGACAGAGTAAATTTGTGTATCTCACTGTCAAGTGAAAAGGAGTGGGTGGTAGTCGACACTTTATACACACACACACACACACAAAAGAAATTCTGTGATGAAATGTTATAAACGTTCTCAATTTTCTCCATTGGTTGGGGTACCTGTTTCTTCTGCTGGTGATATACATTTTCCCAAATGGAGCGCAAACTTAGAGCGAAGTTGCTGTGCATGATAGTGAAAGTAGAGCAAACCAGAATATCAGATGGTAGAGAGAGAGAGAGATAGAAAGAGAGAGAGAGAGATTTTTGAAAAAGAAAACACACACACACACACACACAGTTCTGCAGCATTGCGTGACTGTGTTGCATTGTAGTCTAAATTTGGATCTCTAACTTTTCGGTGCAAAAAGAGTTTTTATATATTATGTATTTGCTGACTGACTTGATGGAGTTTAGTAAATCAAACACCATGATATCTGTACTAAATCTCAGTGTGGTGTTGTGTTATCTATACGCCTATAACATATAAAATGATTATTTTAAATATAAATAATCTGCTAATTATTTAACTGATTCAGTGTTTGGTGTGAAAATGTTGTGAAAGATACCCATCAAATATTCTTCTACTGTCTTATTTTGTACATTTGAAAAAAGCATTTGCTTAAAAAATGTGTTAAACAAGTGACTGGTGATCAAAATAAATGCTGATAGCAGTTCTAGTTATAAAAATTACACAACATCCTAACCAATATGCCAAGTCTTGCTCAAAAAAAGTGTCACAGGGTGATATCCTCTTTTAAAGCAAAGAGGGGAAAATAGCAGAGCGTTCAGAGAATCAAGCAGGTGACCAAAAACTGAAAAAAGGGGCACTATGAAAGGAAGATTCAGAGCTGGACAGTAGTCAGTGATTAAATTTAGTAATTGATCCTCCTTAATGGCCCATGACAGCAGTACAACCTCTGGGTATTCACTGTAATGCCTTAAAGAGCTGACAGAGTAAACACACACTTACCGCCACAGGCGGAGACACAGGCACACGCCACAGACTTTATAAGTAGTTTAGCAGCAGATACTCCCAAGTCGGCTTAGCATCACATTTCCTCTTTAAAACTCAAGTTTCTGCTGTCGCTCCTCCTACTTTAATAAACTCTCTTCTGAGATGTGCACGATGCGCAACAAACGACAACATCACTGTGCACTGTCTCCTCAGTTCACATGCATGCATGCACGCACGTGCACACGCACACACACACACACAAAGCTGCACTCTAAAAATTAAAGCTGCTCAAATGGATTTGAGGCAGAACCATGAGAGCAGAGGCATGGTTTGGGGGTGTGTATGCAGATATGATTAGCTGAATGCATTTGCCCAAGTCTGCAGAACTGAGGGTTAAACTCAGGGAGGGAATAGTTTAAAATTTGTTGAGTTTTTGAGTAGGAATATGACAGTGATATAACACCATAAATAATTCACGATTTGTGTGCCAGGCTCAAAATGTTAGTCAGAGAGTAAATTCTGGCACAAAAACATGAGGTTTAATTGCTTCACCTCCAACAGAATATGTAAGATGCTTCCCTCATACAGTTTAATCTTTAGTTATAGGCACAGTTGTGATGCCTTAACATTTGTGGTACATTTGTTCTATTAAGACTCAAGACGTGGTAAATTCTTAAAAGTTCTGATGGGGTTACGTTTTTCTGCGACAAATTTGAGTGAGGTAAGTTCATTTATTATTTACATATTTATACATACTTATTTATTTATATTTATAACATAATTCCACATGCATACTTAAAATTAAATTGAGGTTGGGGCTCACATTACTACCATTTATGTATATAGATGCAGATTACACTAACACTGTGGACATCTCTGTGTAGTTATCATAACTGACTGATGGCAAAATTACAATTATAAAACTTACACTCAGGTTGTTAAAAGAAGTGGAATTTCCACTAGGGTAACAAAATAATATTACTAATTAATAATAGTAGTATGAAACACTGGCTCCTTTCAATGGAAAAAAAAAAATCCTCTACCTGATGCTACCAAAATTACGGAAGCGCATTGCCACCCTCCAAAAACTAATTTGGCTCAGTATCACGTTATTTCGTGATGTGAAATTATCACGTTATTTCGTGATATGGTGATATTTTCACGTTATAACATGAAAACATCAAGTATGGTTTCACTTGAGATCAGCCCATGTATGAGCCAGTCTACCACGCTTCCCTCCATGTTTGAGAGTGAAATAGCATGACTCAAAATGTGGATTCTCCACTGTCGAGATTTCTTGGGGCTCAAGAGGGTCAGATTCATTCTTTCTTCGGTACAACCCCATGTTCTTCAAAATCCTTTGGAGAGTACGCATACTGATAACAATGTCATCTACAGTGCTCAACAACTGTAGTATGTCTAGTACAGTATGTAGATGAGCCATAGTCAGTTTACGGACAATGCCGTGAGGGACGTGCGTTGGTAAACTTATGAAATCAAGTAAAACCATACTTGATGTTTTCACGTTATAATGTGAAAATATCACCATATCATGAAATAACGTGATAAATGCCTATCACCAAATAACGTGATAATTTCATATAACGAAATAACGTGAAAACTTCGAATCCCGAAATAACATGATAATTTCACGTTTTAACGTGATAAATATCCCATTATAACGTAAAACATTTCACGTAATTACGTGATACCGAGCCGAATATTTTTAAGGGGGGTGGCAGCAATGCGCTTCCGTACATAATAGAAGAAAGATCCAGGGAAGCGTCAGTAAACACCATCTGCTATCATTGGGTTTCACATTAAGTGCATACAAACAATCAAGAATACATGGAAGGTACACCTTCCATGCACCTGTTGCTACAGCTCAGCTTAAATATCAGTATTTAGAAATAAAGCAATTTGCTGGAAACCAGTAAAATTACTACCATTGATCAGAGAGCCTAACAAATGTTCAATAACAGGATAAACATTCTCTAACAGTGTGAGTGGGGTTACTCTGCTCCATTTAAAATCTAGGACTCTGACCACTAGAGGATAATACCTGATTCTGGACTCTAATCTAATTGTGAGGATTCCTTCTTTGGATATTGAACGTTTTTCACATATTACTTTTGAAATTTGTGCAGTTTATAGCATAAAAACAGCTCATAAACTCTTAATCATACTGATTTGTTTTTTAACCACGCTATGCCTACACATCTCACTCATGACGTCATTTGAAAACCTGTCTAGAAGTGGCTTAAACACGATGGATACATCACTGTACACTATGTGATCACCAACAGATGTTAGAGTGGATTCTTCTTAGTCATGCCCAACAGCTCATCAATTAAAATAAAAATGCTTAAATAAAAAAAAAAAATCTTTGTTGTATGCGTGTTTGTTGGCTGGTCTTATGTGATTGTGAAAACTTGACAGCGGCAGGCTGAGATATACACTGACAAAATGATTATAGAAAGATCTGCACAAACGCTTTAGTAGAGAAAAGACTGTTAAGTCTAGTGAAGCAAATCAGACCACAGAACAAGACTCTTAAGGCCTTTCTCTCCTCTGCTGTGTTTGCAGAGTCTCTTGTCATTCACCCTGCCTTTTCTCTCGCTAATCTCACCATGATTTAATTAATGAGCTGACAAATACAGGGAATGAACGTGTTGATTGTAATAGTAATTGAGTGGTCAGAGTACACTATAAATCCAGAGGACGTGTATTACCTGTAGGTTTGGATCCTCCTCGTGCTGTAGATGGGCTTCCTCTGCCGCCTCTACCAGTCTCTGGAGGAGGAGAAGGGAGGGGAAGGAATGAGAGGAGAAACATAATAGTTTTAGTACAGAAGTGAATTGATTAGTAGATCAAAAAATAATAGGCAGAGAAACATCCATACAGAAAGTAGCTTTACAACTGGCTTTATAAGTACCCCTTAGCACCAGAGCAACACTACAACCCCTCAGGACACACACACACACACACACAGATCATGGACAGACATTTGGCCATCTCATGAAAAGAGGCTATTTTCCTAAATGGTTCAGCAGTAGAGGTAATGACTGCCTCAGGTTCTTTGGACACTACCACAACAAACTCCATCATCAGTTCATGCTGTTTTAAACATGCACTCTGTCTCTCTCTCACACACACACACACACACACAGACACACACACACACACACACACACCATCATCACCCTCTTGCTGCTACCGTCTGCTATGGGTGCCTGTAGGGTGATGCGGGTATCTGTGTGTTAACCCTCTCTTTCTTTCTTCCTCTCTTATCGCTATCGTCTTTTGAAAACAGCTCTTCTTTTGTCTAAAGCATGGAGCATGTCACTGTCATCAAAATAATATGAATCCGAATCACACAATTGGTTTGAGTGTGTGTTCTATATATATATATATGTGTGACTAAAGGTGAATATTAGGGCTTCAAATATTCAATATCAATTAATCTGTCATAATTTATTTAAATAATCCAATCAGCTTGTTCTGCCTTAACAATGAATTGAGTATTTTAACGAATGCCAGAAAGTATTGAAAAATAATTTTTGTCCAACTACATTATGGCAAGATTTCACAAATATATGAGATGTGAACGCATATGCTTTTATCCATACCCATGCCCTTATGTACACATACGTGCACTCATATGTCTATATCGTTACAAACAGTGTCAGCAAGGCAGTTTGTGCAGGGCTGCTGTGGCAGAAGGGAGAAAGCTTCTCCATTTTTAAGTTCTATATCTGCAACCAGAAAGCAATGCAGCAAAAAGTGGGCTGAGGGGGCGATCGGCGTCACTTGCTATTATGGGCGCAAGGCGTGTCATGCCTCTGTCGATCGTGTTTGTATGAGTGGGGGTATGGGAGGCAAATGATTTTGGAGGCATTGTGTGATGCTGCTGGTTAGTTAGTGCTGGTTAGTTTGTTTTGTGTTGGAGATAGATAACATGTTAAAGAAGTAGTGGGACCTGCACAACAGTATGGGTTTAATCATCTTGTAAAGCAACAACATGGGGATGGGGTCGCTTATGAGTTTATTGTCAATAATGAGTCATTGATATTTAAAGGCTTGGCAAGTAAGGCTTCGCTGTTGGTGATGACTTCTGAAGATGTAATTGAAGTCTGACGGTGAGGGAATTGTGAACTGTGAAACACAAACAGATTCAATCGAAGTATTTTAAGCCCTGCATAAGTTACACAGATACACATATGGTTAAATGCATTGTTATGACATATTATAGTATTATTTTAAGTTTTTATAATAGTATTTGTATGTACATTCAAAACCTTTTTTTGAATGTTGGACTAAAATCATGTTTCTAGTTGCTAATATTCTTTAAATTGTTGGAATACACTTTGTTCTAGTTTTATGGCGGGTCATGATAACGATGATAATGAAAAGCAGATTTAGTGCTGATTGGCATGGTGCCAGTAATAAGTGGCGAAGTTAGCAGAGGCTTGGAACAATGCACGTTTTTGACCATGTCAAGTAAAGCAGGACAAAAGGATGCAGGACTCACCATTTGTGTCGCTGGAAGTTATTAATATTTAAGTATTTAAGTTTCCCTACCGCCTTGAGTTGTGAGTACATTGAGTTTTCACAAGAAGATTAATAATAATAATAATAATAGATTTAATTTATAATGCACTTTACATTTGAAGCAAATCTCAAAGTGCTACAACACACACACGTAATATACACACCCAAAGCAACAAGTACTGTATATCACAACAATTCAGATTGAATTAATTCCATGGACACGAGTCAAAATAAGATGTACTCTGCAGACTAAATGGCTTAGGAACTTGAAGCATATGGTAAAAAGGCCACTAGAGGCCCTGAGTAACAGCTTGCTCTCAGGGATCTCTCTCACACCCACACACACACGCACTCCAACTGTGATGCGCATGGTATGTTCTCATAGCAAGTCATTTCTCTCATTCACAGCTGGTCTTGGTGTCTATGAGTTTTGGTAATGCACTTCCATTTCGCATTTCCATTCAAATGGCTTTACTCGTAAAACTACCGCAATCAGCCAGCTTATTTCAGCTGAGCCATGTGTGAGGTTGTGCGTGTGTGTTGTGCTGCTGCTGTGTGCGCAGGCAGGCTGTTTTGGGAAGTGAACACTGTTATCTAGAGCCTGGCCAATCATTTCCTTCACCATAGCAACACACCTGGCCGCTGCATATCCTTGCATATCATTCTTCTGTGCTCCATTTGACTATTGATCTATTTGTAAGTTTTGTTCTGCTTCCTTCCTGGTCTGATGGCAGAACAGCAGAAGACTCGATGGATGCCTCTGTGTCCTCTCTGACCTGGACTTCTGATGTTTTTTTTTGTTTGTTTTTTTTTTTGGAAGAATCAAACAAGACACTCTTATGTTGTGTGTGTTACGTTGTATGTGTGTGTGTGTGTGTGTGCATCCAGGCATTGAGAGGCAAAAAAGAGAAAACCTTCAGCAGGTGCATCTGCTGAAAATCCAGAACAAAAGCATGCTCTAGGAACAAACAAAGATAAGGACGGTGGAATAAAGGGAGGATGAGAGAAGAATGAAAAAATAACATTCTCTAAAGGTCTGAATGCTTAGCCTCACACTCCCGGCAAAATGTCAGACGTTGCCTGTGAACGCGCTGTCGACAGAAACACACTTTTCAGCAATGGTGGTGTGTGTTTGTGTGTGTGTGTACGCGCAAGTGTTAATGTTTCTCTCAGCTGACACGTGTTAAGATATTAACTCTTTGACCTGTTCTGTCTCACAGCCACTTTTTGCAAATGTCAATCACTGAATGGGAGAGTATGCAAGTTGCTGTGTGCGTGATGAACTCTGTAATCTGAAATTGAATTTGAGTACATGCATGTACAATATGTGTGTATGTATCTATCCATATGCAGTTGTAAGATGGCTTGTGGAATGTTTAATTTCTATCTCCTATGATTCAAAACACAACACTGCATCATACATGTCCAACAATAATTTAATTTCTGCTGAACAATTAAACAATGGATTTATACTTGCAGATCATTTATTCTGGAATATAATTCATGTAGTGTAATTTACCATGTAGGTAGATGGTAGTTAAAGCTCTATGGTGAAAATAACTTGCACAGTAGCGGGGAGTTTTTCAATTGGAAAAAGAGATTCGAGATAAGTAGGTACTACTCACTTCTGTGAATTTCAATTCCAGCATATTACCAGGATGAACACTCCAGGTGGTGTGTTTGTCTTTGTGTGTATGTTGTGTTGCCGTGGTCCTACGCGAATGTGTGCGCCATCTGTCTGCATGTATTTGTGTGTCTCGCATAAATTCAAATGAGCCTGCCATGTCTTTTTGTCAATAGGTGGTCCTGACACAGTGTATGATGCAGTTTAAAAGGAGAAAGGGAAATTACTTTTTTTTTTTTTCTCTCAAGTCATTCTGCCGAGGCTCGAGCTTGGTGCGAGATGACAGCAATAATTAAACTGACACAGTCAGAGTGGCAGGCCCTGTTGTCTCCCTGAAAAGACACGCACATGCGCAAACACAAACGTACACATTCACAAGTCTTCACTGTAGCTGGTAAAAGCCGAGCACACAGAGCTAACAAGACTCTCTGTGGTGACTGGATTAGAGTCTGGCATCTCTACCTGATTACAGATCCCTGATGTTTTCTGCTGGTCTTTGTCTTCACTACAAAGCTTTGATTCTCAACAGAAACCTGATTAGGACCAACCAGACTGGCCTGGTCCACGTCAGACTCCATTTTCTTTTAATTCCCTCATTTTATTTGTCAATTTGTTTTTGGACTACATCAAACCGCAGGAAACAATGTGTTGTAAAGTTCACATCTAGCTCCTGCTGCTTTGTCAGTGCTGCTGAAAACTTTGGAGAGGTGGTGAAAAATAACACAAACATTATGCCTATGAAGAAGAAATTGGCATCAAGTGAACTAGTTTATCCTAAGGCTGACATTTGCGTCGAAAATGAGACAACATTTCAGAGTTTTTGCCAGATTTGTGTCCCTATCTTCGGCTCTGGCCAGTTTCAAACCACTTTTTTAAGCCAGAACAAAATGCTACTTTCCTAACGTTCCCTCAGTTCCCTGGTGTAAGTTGAAGCGATCTCTTCCCCCTCAATTAAACACAATTTCCATTCCTATTTCATCATTTTTCAACCCGCCCCTTCCTCCCGCCCAGTCCATTTCTCTGACATTTGCACTCATATACCCCCTTTCATTATCTGACATCCTGTGATTATGATTTGCCTGACAAAGGATTCAGCTTGTTTACACTTTCAAAAGTTCATAAACGATCCCCCTCATTTAGCTGTCAACTTGATTGGCTTATTGTATTTGCGCTGTACTTGCTGTGTGGTGGGTTTCCCGACAGTTGAAGCCACTGACCTTAACAAATGCCTATCCATTATGAATGCAACAGTAAAGCTGTGAAAGTTAGCGAAAGCTGTCGTATATAGCTGAGCTATACTAACAACCGCTGTCAGAGAAACACAGGGGTAGATGAGAGGGCAGGTGGGGGAGAGGCACATAAATTATTAAATGGTAGCGGAAGTGTTGGATTTTTTTTTAAGCAGTATATTAAGCATTGCCTCGGTGCATTCACTCCATCAAGGAGAGTGGCCTGAATCTGAATGTTCTCCTGAGGTAAGAACAAGACCACAGTCAACTACAGTTCTGAATACACAAAAAAATGGTGATATGTGTATATATGATATTTCCATATGTTGAGGACATCGGATCATTTTGCACATCTAAATATTTCCTTATGTGTGTGACCTTACACCAATAAAGCATACATGTGTTAAGTATATACACTTGCCAGGCTGTTCCTCATTTGTAAGAATAAATGCTAACTAAGCGTTGGCCTACTGGATCATGGTAGGTCCTACGGGTCTCAGCCCTGCCAGAGGCCTGGTCCATCGAGGCCTGTTCTGGGCTGAGCGGGATTGGCTCAGGTCAGGCCATCAATAGCACTGGGGACAGCAATTAATATTGTCAAACCGACCAGGGAAGAGTTGCAGCATCAACAAAATGGAAAAGTGCTCTGTGACACTTTGCTTCCCCTGTTTTGCACATTTAGATTGGGTACGAGCCAAGTAGACAGAGCATGGTGGAGAGATACAAGGGAAAAGACAGAGAGGGAGGGGAGTTTTGAAACATCAAGTCCCAATAATCAATACTTGACAAGTTCTCACCAGTTCTGCTGACTGAAAGGGAATATGAAGCACCTAAACCAGCTGTGCCATCAGTCTCCTTTGTCTCATATTGTTTCTTTCTTCACACTTTCATTTAATGCTTAGGGTGAACTTGTGACTATCTTTTTTCTTGACATTTACCTTTCCTATCCCTCCTGCCTACATCCCCATTTCATCATTCTAGAAAACAATCCCATCTCTTTGATTTATTGGTGACAGAAAAACAACCATTGCTGTCCTGACATCTACTGGATGGCTCTGCTGTGTCATTAGTAGCTATCATTCTTAACAGACAGACATTCACACACACACATGCACAGACGTGGCAATGATCTGAGACTGAGGACAGCTAATGAAATGAGGGAAATGAGGGGAGCAGTGCTGTGAGCTCAGCGTGACAGTGTGGTATGTCAGTGAGGAGGGCAGACAGGAGGAAAGGGCAAGACAAGACTGCAGGGCTGGACCACACCATTATAATTCCTAAGAGAACTATGCACCAAGAAATATGGAAAATTCCTTAGTTTTTATATATTCCTGCAACAAATAATGAATAAATTCAATTAGCTGATTCTTCAGGGAGAGGTTTACATCACAAATCATTCTGAAAAGGAACACAGGGAGAGGTTTACATCACAAATCATTCTGAAAAGGAACACAAAATGTGTGCATAAATAAACTTAAATGAAAGCATCAGAAATTTTAAAATATTATTATAAATAATGCAAAAAAAACAACTTGGGGGAAAAGTAGTGGACTTAATCATGATGTCCATGAAAAATGATTTAAATGTCCACTAAAGACACAAAAATATCAGATCTGTGTCAACCGTTGAGGAGGCAGCAATGTTCCTCAAATGAATGAGTGAAACATAAATGCCATATTTCCATCATATTTTCTAAGATGGTTTGACTGGACCTCTTTTAACAGCGTCACTTCTTTCATTCTTCTTCTGCAATGGTTTTTAATGGCACCTGACTAGAGCATTAGCATCACAAACTGGTTATCTTGATGAGCCCAAAATATTCACAAAACAGCAGTGGATGGGAATTCACATTTTCTTTTTTATAATATTCGATTAGATTAGATTCAACTTTATTGTCATTACACATGTATAAATACAAGGCAACGCAATGCAGTCTAATCAGAAGTGCAAATAGCAATAATAAATCATTAAAAAAGTTTTGAAAGTGGAAATAAAGTGTGAGAAATCTTTGTTGTAAAAAGAACAGTTTGGGTTTTACCAGTGGTCTTCATTTTCTTCATATTTTTTGTTCAAAATAATTTTGGCAAAATTTGAGGTTTGGTTGTCTGATTGCTTTTTTTCCAGCAATGCTGTCATCACCAACAGAGATGACAGCCAAATACCAAAAAAAAGACCCAAGTCTTAATAAACCAGAGCTGCTCTTAAAATGTTCATCTTAATTCAAATCATCTCCTGCAGAGGACGAGTTGTGCCACATTGTTGAAATGCTAAATCTGTGCTTAAAATTCACTGTGCACGTCAGCAAATGAAAATTCAAGTCCACAAGAGGCTTTCTTTGACTTGAAATTTTCATTTCAAGTCATGTGTGCACCTTTTATTTTTAACACACACCCATGCAGACTCCCTCTATTCTACATTGGTAATCATGTTGAGGACTTTAGAGGCATAGCTGCCACAGGTAAATGATATCAGCAGGTACAGAGCATGCAGAGACTGAATGCCATTACAGGAGAAGCAGCCCTAGCAGCACGGCATCCACTCTGCTTTGAAGTGCATTTGTCACATGAAACACAACCGTGCTTGACTTCAAAAAGGGCATTACAATAGTTCCACGCCTTTCAACTTTGATAACAACGTGTTCACTGTTTCTTTAACCGTCTGCTGTCTGCACCATTTTCAGCGAACAGACAAGAGTTTTTGCTTCTTCTTTTTTTTTTTTAGCTTTTTTTTTCAGAAGAGATAGAAAGAGGAGACGAGAGGAGAACAAGAGAGGAGAGGAGCTGCTGTCTGCTAGACGATGATAATATCCCACTAACTAAGGAACTGATGGAGGTAATAGCAATTAAAAAGTAACAATGGCAAGTTAATATGCTTGCTGAACCCAGAAATAGACACACAAATACACATAAGTACATGCCTATGGATTTACAGTGCGTGCACACACACACACGTCCTTTGCATGCGCATGTTTACTTTGAAACATTGTTTGATTGGTCTCATTTATCTTATCTATAATAGCAAAGTTTCATAGAAGTTTCATTCTCTGTCAGACACAGAGGAGGCTGTGCTTGCCACAATAATGTGGAGAAGATAAGGAAGAGAGGACAGAGACAAACACAATCAAACACCAATTCTAAATTCAATTACACACACACACACACACACACACACACACACACACACACAGCTTTAAAACTATGTATTGAAAGTTTAAACATAACCACATCTTTCTCTCCACAATTAAAACCATTAACAAACAAGAATTCTCTCACCTGAACACACTAAAAAAAAGACTGACATCAACTAACACACACACATGCATATTTACAGGTGCACCCTTTTACAGCAGACTGCTGTCTCTCAGCAGGTGGTGGCATGCGATAAAGAGGGCGAATCGACGTGGAGACGTTTAGATAAAACCACGCTGACGGACAAGGGAGAGCGCCTGCAAGGAAATTGAATCGCTGAAGCGCCATATATACTTTAGCAAAAAGCAGAGAGACGGGAAGAGGCGGGGTAGAGAGGAGAGAGACAGACAAAGGAGCGAGGGATGCTTAAGGGCAGCTGCAGGACTGCACACTAGGCCAGACAGATGAGAGTTTGGGTAATAAAAGGCTTGGAGAAATTGGAGAAAGATGGAGAAGAAGAGGCAAAAGGACTCATGGACACTTCCATTGTATGCTTGTGACTAACAATTCATTGCAAGGCCAACTGCCAGTGTTGAAAATGACAAAGGTGGAGGTGAAGTGGAATCCTGATGGCAGCTGACAAGAGTTAAATTCTCCATGGATGTAAACGGGAGGCTTTTTGTCCCTTCTCCACTTTCTTCCTGTTCCTTCCATGACTTTCATCTGTCTTTTGCCAAACTGCAACTCCATCACCCCAGTGACCAGTATTTCTTCCCATAACTTAAATCCAAACACATATGAACGCACACTCGACCCCCTGAGATGCACAATTATCAAGCACTGAGCATCAAGGCAGGCGGCTTTAAAGAAGCTATTAGCTGACAGAGTCCTTGTATTTCCAGGGTTTTAACACACTCTCAAGGAGAAGATAGACAATTATGTCACAATATCCAATGCATCTAATCTCACAGATCAATAAAAATGACTCCAACATGTCAGCATGTTTATTAGACAGTTACGAGTTCACAAGAGATGTCTCTCTGAATTTAAAAAGGAGTTACATAAGTTAAATACAGCAGATATTGGTTAGGAAAATGGATGGCAGTGGTTTATTCCAATAATGTGCATTATTATTAGAAAACTGATTAAGTTCTCCATTTTCTATTACAGGATTTAATAACATAACCAGTTAAAATATTCAATTTCATGCCACCAATCAAGACTAGGACTCATATTTTCCAAATGCCAGCTGACTCAAATTAGTATGAAATACATCTTTTCTATGCGCTCAAGTGAGGACATGTGGACAGGTGGGAATGAGAATGATTTTAAAGTCGATGTAACACTGTAAAACAGGCATCGTCACATAATCTGAGCAGGCAAAGGTATCATACATAAGGCACAAGCAAAGCTAAAGCATGGCAATTGTTTGTCACTATCTGTGGCCCTCTCTCTCTCTCTCTATCTATCTCTGCCTCCCTCGCTTTTTCTTTCAGCTTGTATCCTTGGACCAGACTCTCAGAGAGAAATCCAATTTCTGTTAACAGCACCATGTTGTCCTGATAGGATCTATCACCTGAAGCTAGGGCTGCAGCCAGAGAGGCAGTGCACCGTGGACATATCCAGAATTGCACAACACTGGCACACACGCAAACACCAAGTGTGTTCATACAGTAAATGCACACATATAACTGTGGCAGTGGTCAATGAAGCATTCATATTTTTTAGTTAAGACAAAAAGTCCCGTGTTCAAAATTGGAAGTAAACACAAATATGATTAACAAAATGTAGTTAAGTAAAAACTGAAAGTACTCATTATGCTGAATGACCTCCATCATTGTTGGTTTTATTATATAATTAGTCAATTATTATGTATACATTTAATGCTATTCAAAAGGGCAATATGAAATATTTTGCTAGAATTATAGTTCACAAACTTTCAAACAATGAGTGAGTGGTGCATATTTAATCAGCAGGTCATATGTTTTGAGTTTGCAATCATGCATTAAAAATACTTGCACACAGTACTTGTCCTCCACAGGATACGAAACACAGTCTACCCAGTCCACTTATGATTTGAGCACATTCAAAAATTTTAATCATGTCAGTTTGGTTTGAGTTCATAGAGCTTTGTCCTAGAGTGTACTATTTCAGCAGATAGTGATGTTTGGTCTGAGCAGATCAATAAAGTGACACAGACACTGATGGGTGGATCACAGTCTCTCTCTATTTGTCACCTCACCCACAGCACCCGGTCCTTCACATATCTCTCTCTCTCACACATGCACACAGCAAATGCAAGATGTGTCTGGTTTCACTGTGGCAATGTGACACTACGGCACCTCTTCAGACATCCAATAGGGTTCGCAGAGTGGTCAGAAATAAATACTTTACCAAGTGATTTCACTGAGCTCAGACCAGTACTTTTACCTTTAGTAATAGATGTACCTCTTTCTGTGTGTACCACAGTACATGTGAAATACAGTACATGTGAAATATAGATATTATAAACAGAACTAAATATACTTTGTTTTTGGACAACTCTTTAGATTTCATTTTCTTTACCTTTACATGCTTTTATTTTGAAAATTTTAGGTAAACAAGTACCTTCATTGCCTCGGCCTTCTTGTGAAACATCTCCTCCATGTCTTCTGCCAACCTCTTTACCAGCCGCAGCCCATCGATCTCCTCCACCCGAACTGCCCGCTCAAACTCCTTGTATTTCTGAAAGAAAACCACACATTCATGTCATCAGGTTATAATTATTGCAACAGTTAAATCACTGTGTGTGTTTTCATTCCAATAAACTGATTCTGAAAAAAGGTTTCTCTTCACCATACATAATAGATAGCTAATAGTTAACCTGTATGTTGAGTACCGTTTTACTTAAATCTGAGAAAATAACTATAGTTATCAAGGAAAGGAACGTGATAGGGAAAATAAGATAATCTCACATTCAAACTGCCTGCAGTCATGGCATTATAGAGTCATAAAATGATACCTTTTTATTAGTTATGAAAGCATTCATTTTTATTTTTAGGTATTTTTGGAGATGCGTAAGCCATAAAAAGCATATTATACTATACCAAATAAAAACAAGTCAAGTTTATCTATATAAACTAAAATCACAAGTCTGTTTATAGCATACAACACGATCTAGAGGGAAACAGCTACAGATACAGGATAAAGTATGCAGACAAACCAGAAGCAGCAGTGGTAAAATCACATATAGAAAAACACAATTACAATATATAACCAAGGATCAGTAGCTATTCTAAAGTACTAAGAATGTGTTATCAGTGATTCAAAAGTGGAATATAGATCAGTGAGAGTTGCTTCCCCAAACTGCTTTACATATAAACGAAGCCAATCAGCTCAGCCAAGAGAATTATCAGCCACCTTCAAGTTTTACCAACCACACATTAAGCGTCGATGACACACTGCTGCCCTCAGTACTAAATCACATTATTCTGCCAGAAACCTATACTAGGGTGCTTAACTTAACCAGCGCCTTAACCGGGGACAGTGACATTAAGTCTTGCTAATTCCACACCCATACATGCCACACACACACACACATATATATATATATATGCAGAGCTGATCTAAGCAACGGGTATATTTGTACAGAAAAAAAGTAAAGAAAAACATTTTTGAAATCTGTGCAAAGCTGAAGGCGGCTGTGTTTCACTCTTGGGGGATTTAACAGAAGATTACTGCCATATCAAATATTACTGCCCGCCCCCCCACCCCACTAATGTTATGCCAGCCAGGTTATAGATGCATGCTCTTAGTTGCTTCTGTACACCAACACACACGAGGAGCAGGGCGAAGAGGGAGAGCGATCACGGTAGGAGAAGGAATGGGGACAGCTTCAGACTCTCAGGCAGCAGCATTTGGATTTAGGCAGTCATCTGAAAAACTGCAGGACATCGCCAGACAGAGAGTAACATTTTTCTGCTTCATATCAAAGATTCTTTAGTTACAGCTCAAAGTGGAAAGTGAAAGTGAAGAGACTGAGTCAAACATTCCTTCAGTTACCTAAGACAAGTTTATTGTGCAATGAAAAAAACAAATTTCATCAATGATTGCTATCTTGTTAGAATTATGGGCATATTGCTTTCTTCACTTCCGACAGATGAACAGACGAGAAAAGGAAAGGAGAGATAACAGGAAACAGAGAAGGAGAGAGAGTGTGATAAGGAGAGCAGAGATTCAAGAGGCGCAAAGACAGGTAGGTTGAGAAAGAAAGGCAGGGTGTCGGTATTAGGAGTGAAAAGTGAAGGGAGAAAGCAGAGGAATAGGGTCACGGACCTTTTCCTATTGTCCTAACATGAACAAAAACCTCATCCATGACATTGCATGTTGAAGTGGGAGGTCAGAGGGGTGTGTGAAATGCTATCTGTATTTGTAGTGATGGGCACTAGTAGAGAAAAGCAAGCTCAAATCGCTATTAAACTGACTTTAATATTTTATGACACAAACTGTACAAGGTAATAGATAAAGGTCAAAACCATTGATTAGTACATTCATCATTACAAGCAAGCAATTATAAGGAGTACAAAGGCCAGAGGTGCAACATCAGTGTGATGCCAGAATGATCAGAGGAAGGAAATGCTTAGAAAATAATTCAAATAAGGTAAATGTTGGAGGGATTTTTTGAGAGCAATTACAGTGATTAGAGGAAA
The DNA here is from genome assembly GCF_000972845.2 of Larimichthys crocea. Lineage (NCBI taxonomy): Eukaryota > Metazoa > Chordata > Actinopteri > Sciaenidae > Larimichthys > Larimichthys crocea. Next base: position 14,655,481 of record NC_040025.1, read on the forward strand.
GAGGGTTTGATTCATCAAGATACTTTTTGAGAAGATGAGTGTCTGACTTAGAGTATAATGGAATCTGAGGGTAATAAGTGATAAAGTTATTTCCTTCTATCAGTGGGGATCCCGGAGAGGTTTATGAGGAGCTGAAAAAGCAAAGTGCTACTGACAGTAAGAAGCCAGGGAAGGTTGAATAAAATCAAGTTCATAAAAGGAAACACTCAACGGTTTCATCTTTATCTCCATATCATAGCATCAACACTCTGATCACAGCCATAACACTGAACAGTCTGTGCGTCTTTGAAATGATGCCGAAGTGGTGCCTTCACTGCCAAATTCATTTGCATGTCATGGCAAAACAGTTTGGAGTCATACAAAAAATTCTGTTTTGCATATGGTAGAAAGAAAGAAAGAAAGAAAGAAAGAAAGAAAGAAAGAAAGAAAGCTTTGCTGCCGTTGGTTTATGTTGCACTGAAAGCCCAGCTCTTAACTCATCGCTGCTTTGTTGATTCTAAGTGACAGAAACACTCAGCGTAGCCGACTCTTTATGGTTACAGAACCTTTGACGTTTTAAACTGCGGTTAATAGTGAAATCAGTTAAACACTGCAGCCCTACTTCAGAAATGTTCTGCATAACAGCTACCACAACCACCAAGTTCGACATTTTCTCAAACAAACCTTTGTCTCTCTAATTAATTGCAGCCTCAAGTAACATCTTCTGTGGCCAATCAAAGTGACTGGCTGATGACTCAGAAGCCAAATCAAAGCAACCGTACATGTCTGAAAATCGGAGCGATAATCCCACTGGCTGACTGACAACTGCTGTATGTCAGAGAGACAGAAAATCCAGGGTTTAAGCCAATCCTGGTTCCTGGCTGTCGGTGTTAGTGGTGGGCTGTTAAAGCTGACGGGTCAGTGGTGGCTCAAACCTGAACTGGCTTGGCTGGTTTCTTTACCAGTTTTCTCTTTGTCTTTTCTCCTTAGAGTTTTTTCCTCTCTCTAGTTTGCTCTTTCCTCCTTCATTTTTCTCTTATTACCTCATTTTTTTCCTTCGTCTCTACTGCACCCACTTCCTTTGCTAATTATAAAAACGAATGGGCTGACTTCATGGACATAGTGATAGCTAAGAGTAATTCTCTCTTTTCTATTGAAACCAGTATACTTTTGTCCATAGCTCCACTAAATCCTGGTCCATGAAACTGGTCCAGAGTCGACAGGTATTACACACTTAACCAAGGCATAAAGAATTCCTGAGGCCTGAATCAAAGTCATTATGTGTTTGTGATCACGTCTGTGTGGTCAGTGAGACACTAAGCAGATCCAGCTGACCACAGGCTGTCTGCAACGCTATGTCCAGTCAGGCTGACCAGAGCAGACCAGCCCTAATTAGCCTGCAGCAATCCTCTTCACATCACATCAGTATCACAGGGAAGCCAACTGACATACATCCAGAACCACCACTTCCCAGGAGAAAGAAAAATGGTTCTACAATGGGCTTCAATGGCCAGTGTAACAGCAGGATAGCAATTCAGTGAATAGCCTTCTGATATCAGTGACAGCCTTCTAACTCCAGGGTAGCTCCTACTGTGTGTGGTCAAATCTATGTCCTGACCTCCCTGTAGAAATATTGTGTTTGTGTAGAAGTGCCACTTAAGGTCAAACATTTTTCTAATAATATAAACCAGGATTCCCACACCTTCTTAAATTCAAGGACTCTCCTGACCTAATTCCCTCAAATTGAAGGACCCAACACAGATCTAGGTTAATTACTGCTTATCAACACTATCACACACCAGCAACAATAAATATAGCCATTTACTATGTTAAATGAAAAAAATATATACTATGTAATACTGATTTGGTAAAATGTTCAGGATATTGCTCATGAAACACAATTGGTCGTTGTCACCTGAGAAGTATCTCCTGGGATTTTTCTGCTTTGGAGGTGGTGGTATTTATTGGGATGTAACGTTAAAGTGTCTGTTCATGTCCACTAGCCTTGCTGCTCATCTCCTACTGAGCTGAGCACAAAATATTTCCTTTCACTTTTCCCCAAGGACTGTCATGTTTGTTGGAAATAGCTCAGGCTTGTGCACCTGGATAGTGACCTGATTTACCAGTCGCACATGTACAGTACTGCCTTATTTCACCAGGGAGATTTCTGCTAACCTACAACATGGGCTGAGCTTCAACTCAAACTTTTCGCAAACAAAAAAAGCTGTTCTATTTCTTTTCTTTTTTTTTTTTTTTAACAACGCATTGCTCTCGTTTTGTCCATCGTTCCTATTGGTCTCAAAAACAGTTTACTTGCCAGCTTAACTTCTGAGATATAGTCTCGAAATGTGGGTTATTCACTTTAAGGTTCAGTTAATGCAAAGTACAAAAAGAATTTCATTTTCATTTTCTTACTTTTTTCTTGCAGAAGATTTTGGTTTCATTTGTCTACGCTTTGAGTCACCGAGATTTCTGCTACCACCTCTTACAACTGAGGTGAATGGAAATTACATAAATACATTAAAAATAACTCAACAGCAATGTGTCTGTCTGGAAAGATTGAAAAGATCACACTGAGAATTACCATTCACCTTCATTATTTAGACAACCTTTACACTGAAATACACCTGGTGTTAACACTTTTCAGGTAAAACTTTAACATTCACATTTGTTAGATAGATTATTTTTGTATTATTATTATTTTTCAATTAGCTTAACAATACCCTCATTAACTACACAAACTAACCAACAGCAGTCTTGGTGTCTTCACTGCAGCAGCTCAAATGGAGCAGCTAAAGGCTGAGTACCAAACAATGCTTCTCTATGCCAAAATAACTGTGTGCCCATGAACGAAATTACAGTTACACTTTGTAACTCAATCTCTCTCTTTTTCGCTGCTCCTCACCTCTCTGCTGTGCCGCATCATATGAATGAGCTGATGCTGCTGATACACTGTGTGCTGACTGTGGGACAACAATCAGAGGCTAGAAGCCCTACATCCAGGGAGAGCACAGTGCAAGCTTGCATGTACATATGTGCACCTATATGCATACATACAAAAAAACAGTAGTTCCAAAAGATGTTTATAGAAGAGGGCAACGGCTGAGCATTTTTCTGCTGTTAGCAGGTACATGTGTATGAGCACTGTTTTACTTCGATCTATTGGTCATAATGAAGTGCGTATATTCATGAATGACATAATACTCTATGTATTTGTGTCTATGTATGTCGTTTCCTTGGGCTTTGATAATAAAGTGATTAATGAAGGGGAAAAACTTCATTTCACACTAAGACTGAACCCCAATCCCCCAAATCCCAGCTCATTTTACGCGTCACCAGAGCCCACTTTACCTCGGCCCACTCTCATACAATCTCACAGCTGTTGCTGGATCTTTCTCTCTCGGTCTCACGCACATTAACTGAATGGCACAGAGAAAGTATGTTAACACATCATCGTCAACAACATCTGTGCACAGACACAAACATATAAACAGATTCTACACTTATTAAATATAGAATTTCTTTCAGCATATACTGCATATGAATTACACTGTAAAAATCTCAGAGGCAGTGTTATTAAATGTATTAGTTTGTTGCTCAGATGTCTGTCTCTTCGGTTTACTGAATCAAGCTGAAAATTCACAGCTAAAAGAGGCAGAGGCATGCACCAAGAAGCCAAGTATACAACGTAGAAACACATGTGTGTGTGTGTGTGTGTGTGTGTGTGTGTGTGTGTGTGCTATAGTATTCTTTCTCATTCAAGCTGTGTCATTTGTGATGTTTCATTCACAAAAAGCAGCCCTGTTTGTTTTGTTTGCTTCTGCCTCCATGTCTGACTACAAAAGGATGAGTGTGGTCTGATGAATAAAAAAGACACGGCTCAGAGAAGCCTGTGAATGTTTGTGCACTGCATGAAACGAGGAGAAACGAGACAGAGATCAGTAAAGTCCATTGAAAAGACTCTCTGATTTAATGAACCTTAGAAACTTTGAAAGTTCTAGTGTCTATGACAAACTTTCTAGGGAAAAAATATTAGCATTTCTTCAAGAAATTGATGACCAGCAACAACCGAGTAAGAAAGAAATAGAAGACGATGAAAAAAGGGGGAAGAAAGGACATAAATGTAAATAATAATAACATTAATCCTTAAAGGGTGTTTGGATTCTGAATTCAATATACACTTATAAATATCAATATCAAAGATCAGCGTCTGTCATTCATATATTATATTCAGTATATTCAAATACAATTTTGTGAATACTTCGTATTTCCTTTTTGTACTACGTCATTACAGCCATAGCTACTTTTATCCAAGTACATCATACACATTACATTTAGAACAAAAGAAAATGTTAGTTTGTTTTGTAGACGTTCTACTGTCTGATGTCAATGGGAACCTCATTCCAATCAATGTGAAGCCAGGACCTGAAACAGTCAAGATTAAAACCTCATGCTTAGAATACTATATAGTACTTGCTACACCACCTAATTAATCTGACAGCTATAGTTAATTTGTAGTTTAAAATCTTACATTAAAAAAAAGTGGTAAAACAGCTACAACATAAAAATAATACTTGCACTTTAATGTATTTGTGTTATTAGTCCAATAATATATAAATGACAGGCACCATTTAGACTGTATAATAAATGTGCAGTAGGTTTACTTACATAAATATATATGTAAGAATTTTGGTCAGGTTATGGAGTATTTTTGGATTGTGGTATTGCTACTCTTGCTTAACTAAAACATCTCAATACATCTACCTCTGCAGAGCAATATTAGCCACTGATACCAATGACAGATAGACTAAACATTTTGCTTTTCCCAACATGTGGATAATACTATAAAAAAAACAAAAAACAATGCTTAATATTGGATGATGTCAGACATACTGAATTTTCTCAACTAAATCCCAGGACAAAAATCTACAAATGGGAAGTCGTTTCCTTCTGGTTGAAGTGCACTTCACTTGTAGGAGTTCATCAATGTAATCTTCATCCTTGCCCATGCAGTGTCAGAGGATGTATTCTCCTAAAACATGTTCAGAAGGACAAATGTCTTGCAGTGTCATCATTTCCTATAAAAGGGCCACTGATTCCCTAAAGTCATGTTAGTAATTACAGCCAACGTGGCTTTGGGAGGAGAAGGGGAGCAGGGGTGGAGAGCCAAGGGACAAGAGAGGAGGTGAGGAGAGAAAAAGAGAAGAGGTAGGACCCGGAGGCATCTTGTGGTTGAAGTTAATTCTGCTTTCTGCTATAGTGTCACTGGGCCACTATTGAGTGTGTGTCTGTGTGTAGAACCGAGAGAAAAACAGAGAGTGAGGGTGAG